>NW_015390283.1:139557-150128 GCF_001527695.2 Protobothrops mucrosquamatus | reverse complement strand
TCTCGACTCTTGCCACGTAAGATTCCCACCTCTCGGGGTGAGAGACGTCGAAAGCCTCTAATTGCCCAACCTTATCCATGATCGATGATCAAGATTCCTTCTTCTTCGGTCGCACGCACCCTCCAGCGATTTCGTACTGGCAAGATAACGCTGACTACCACGCCGTTTCTTTCCCGGACTTCTTTGGGTGAGTCTTCTATCTTTTCTTAGCTGTAGAGACTGGATCCCATCCTCGTCGCCAGTGTTAAGTCCTGGGAATAATGGCGCTTGAGACGATTCATCTTCAACAAGTCTTTATTGTTTGCTCCACTCTACGAACAACCAGAGCAGAGGCACGCAGGCCTCTATTTATACCCTCTGATCCCCGGGCAAGTTCAACCAATCCTGAGGCGGGCTTTTCCCGCCTTGCGCCTGCGCACAAGGCCGGCGCCGCTCAGTCTGGTCCCGGACAGCTTCTGCAAATGCCCGGGACTCTTGCAACGTCCCGAGCCTGCATCTTGCAGGCTCAGGACACAACACTCCTAATCAAAATCACTCTCTCATTTTAATGTTCTAACTGAAATCTTTTTTAGAGCAGAATAATTCTTGTTTGCAACTCAAGAGTAAATCTGATCATTTATTTTGGAAAAGTAATTTCAAATAGAAATGCTAACTTGAGACCAAGTTCCAGTGAATTTAGTAAACTTTTTTTCTGAACAGATTTGTATAAACGTGTGCTAAATAGCTAGTCATGTATACTTATTTGTATCCATGCTCCACTTTGACTACTAACTCATAAATATTCATACAATTGCATTTTTTTTTAAAAAAACTACCGGATAATTCTTTTTCAACTGTTGGGAAATATGTTCAAAAATGATGCTTTGGGCATTGCTAGAAACTTAAAAACAGCTTGGATCTGCAACCATAGACAATATTTATCCTGAAATTCACTCATGCATATTTATAAGTCTAAATCAAACTTTGGCTAACTTTAAATAAAAAACAAGTAACTTGCTGCTAAAGTTTAATCCAGGGCAGTGTTTTTCAAAACTAGGCAACTTTAAGATGTGTGGACTTCAAGTCCCAGACCAGCATATCTTGGTTCAGAGATGAGAAAGTATTCAGAAATGTTGACATTTGGTGGCTGCGGAATTCTGCACAATTTAAAATCTAAAAAACATTGATCTACAAGATGTCACCAGGGTTTTTGTTTTGTTGTGTTCAATATGTGTATTTGCCTAAGCTGCTTCTCTATATAGAAATTGGCATTTTCTGACTTCCGGGGGATTTTTTTTGTGGCTTTTGCAATCCCTTCAAACTACCATTGCTTAAAACTATTGGCTTTAATGTAGTTAGAAACAAAGACACAGAAAAGACAGAAAACTCCTGGTCCTCATTTATCCCATCCCTGAAATTAAAGAATGTCTACATCTTCTATGGTTGAATATACACACTGTACTATACTTTGAAGAATGAGCTAGAATTGTTAGGTACATTTTAATTTATTAATTTGTGTCGTGCCTTTATTATTTTTAGAAGTAACTCCAGGTGGAGAACATATCCAATACACCTTCCTCCTTCTATTTGCCCAACAACAACAACTCTGTGAGGTGAGTTGGGCTGAGATAGAGTGACTGGCCCGAAGTCATCCAGCCAGCTTTCATAGTAAGGCGGCACTTGAACTCACAAGCTCCTGCTTTCAACCCTGGTGCTTTAACCACTAGACGAAACTGGCTCTCATGTGTCACAGGAAGACATAGGCCATGTTTTATAAATAATGCTAGATTTGCACAATAGGATGAGTCTCAATAAGGACAAAACTGCTTCCTGGTAATTAACTTAATGCGTAAAACTACAGAAAATGAAAATGAAATAGTTTCCCCTGTAGGATGGTGGAATCATAGAACCTCTAGGATGTCAGAAATTAACAACTTCACCTCTCTTGAATCTGCATCTATTAATATTACTAAGTTTAACACCTAGTTCCAATCCAAATCAGCTTGTTCAAGAAATTGGTTTTACAGCAGAACTGAATTCAAAATATTCTCAATCCTATACACATTTTTATGGGAATACGGCATAAATGAAGTCAGTGGGACTTCCTGAATAGAACTGTGTTGAACTGCACTGAGCGTATATTTCTCTGTACTCACTCCCTCTCTCTCCTTATTAAAGATAGACCTTCTGCAGTCAATTTCTGTTCATCAAAAGAAGCTAGATTAAGCACAATATATCTGGAATTAAGCAACGGATGGAAACTGATCAAGGAGAGAAGCAAGCTAGAACTAAGGAGAAACTTCCTGACAGTTAGAACAATTAACCAGTGGAACAACCTGCCTCCAGAAGCGGTGAATGCTCCAACGCTGGAAGTTTTTAAGAAGAGACTGGACAGCCATTTGTCTGAAATGGTACAGGGTTTCCTGCCTGAGCAAGGGGTTGGACTTGATGACCTCCAAGGTCCCTTCCAACTTTATTATTATTATTACTAATGAATCTAATGTAAGAGGTAAGGTGTACAGATAGACCTTACTTACCCACTGCTTCATTTAGTGACTGTTGGAAATTACAATGGTGAAAAAGCAAGATTTGCTACCAGTCTTTACATTTATGACTGTCATGTGATCATCACTGGGCACTCTACAACTAGTCTACATTTACAACTGTTACAGCATCCCACGGTCATGTGATTGTCATATGTGTGCTTCCCAACTGGCTTGTAACAAGCAGAAATTGCAGAAATTAAACATAGATATACTTTGTCTGCAAGAGACACACATAAAAAAACAATATTACAAACTTTTGGAATATCCAAAAATTGGGAAACTACTACGCATCAGCACAACGACAACAAAAAGAGGAGGAGCTGTGTATGTTAAAGACAATAGATTCTAAAATGATTTATTCAGATGAGGAGGGAAGAATTGTAATGGTGGAAATATTTTTAAATCAAAAACAGATACTTTTGGTAGTAATATATGCACCAAACAATAAGCAAGAAGAATTTTATCAAAAACTTCATAGAAAAATAGTAGAAATGGAATATCAAAATATTTATTTAGCAGGGGATTTTAATGCAATAATAGATGGGACACTAGACTATAAAAGTAGTAAAACAGGAAAACAAGGAAGAAAGAGACTACCTAAGACTTTCTTTAATAAGATAGAGGAAATTGGTGTACAAGATACTTGGAGAGAAATGAACTTAGAAAAGCTACAATATACATTTTACTTGAACAGTCATAAATCTTGGTCCAGAATTGACATGATTTGGATGACACCTGAATTAAGAATCAATATGCAGAAATTGAGATAGAACTAGGCAGTTGGGCAGATCATAATCCCTTAAAATGACATGGAAAGGAACACAGAAAAAATTAAGATGGACTTTGAAGCAATCTATATTAAAAGAGACACACACAAAAGTGAAAGAAGCAGCAGGCCTCTACAAAAAGAAAACCAACAACTTAGTTGACAAAGAGGGGGAAATTATCTTAGATGAGGATGAAAAACTAAAAAGATGGAGGGAGTATATTGAAGAACTTTTTGAGGACACTAGGGATGATATAGATATGGGAAGTATAACAACTGGACCAAACATCACTATGGAGGAGATTGAACATGCAATAAAAATAGCAAAAACAAGAAAAGCCACAGGACCTGATGATATCCCAATAGAAATTTTAAAATTGCTGGAAGACAATGGGAAGAATTTTTTTACTGCAGCTCTTCAATCAGATATATGAAACAGGAAAGATACCAAACAATTGGCTAAAATCAACCTTTGTGACAATCCCCCCAAAAATAAATGCAAAGAAGCGTACCGAATACAGAACAATAAACTTAATGAGTCATGCTCTGAAAATATTCCTGAGAATAATTCACACAAGAATATACAACAAAATTGAAGAGTGTCTAGGTAACATACAATTTGGTTTCAGAAACAATCTTGGTACACGAGATGCGCTGTTCAGCATTCAGGTTCTTGTACAGCGTTGTAGAGATGTCAATCACAGTGTTTACATGTGCTTCATTGATTTTGAAAAAGCATTTGATAAAATAAAACACAGAAAACTATTAGAAATCCTGAAACAAGGGGGACTAGATGACAAAGACATCCAAATCATAAAGAATCTGTATTGGCATCAGGTAGCAAATGTGAGACTAGGCCAAAAATACTCAGCTGATGCAGAAATAAGAAGAGGGGTCAGACAGGGATGTATTCTGTCTCCACTGTTGTTCAATATCTACTCTGAGTCAATCTTCAACGAGGCACTGGAGAACATCGATGCTGGCATCAAAGTAAACGGTGTTTGGATCAACAATTTAAGATATGCTGACGATACAGTTCTGCTTGCCAGTAAGCATGAAGACCTTCAGCTCCTCATCAACAGAGTCACAGAAATACCTCAAAAACCAAGATTATGGTCATCAGCATACAACCCGTTAATTTACTACCAATAAATTCAGAAGGAATACCATTAGAAAAAGTTGAAAGGATCACGCATCTCGGTTCTAATTTACATGAAAGCTGGGACATGGCCACTGAAGTAAAGATTGGGATAGAGAAAGCTCGAACAACATTCTTCAAAATGAAAAAAGTCTTCTGCAGTCACGACATAAGCCTAAGACTGAAAATCAGGCTTGTCAGATGTTATATTTTTTCTATCCTGCTCTATGGAGTAGAGAGTTGGTCTCTGACAGAAGGCCACCTGAAGAGACTAGAAGCATTTGAAATGTGGATTTACAGGCAGCTGTTACATATAAGCTGGGTTGACAAGATCAGAAATGAGGAGGTGATAAGCCGCCTGGGAAAGCCAAGGGAAATCAAAACAATTAAAAAACGAAAGTTAGAATATTTCGAACATGTGATGTGACACCCAGAAAAATACGGCATACTCCATTTAATCCTCCAGGGGAAGATTGAAGGCAAATGAGGTCCAGGCAGAAGAAGAACATCATGGCTTCAAAATCTAAGGGTCTGGTTTGAACAAAACTCAGCAGCACTTTTTTGTGCGGCTGCTGATAAAAACAGGATCGCCAACATGATCGCCAACGTCCGATAACGGATATGGCACAAGAATAAGAAGATATTAAAAGAGAAAGAATTTATAGAGAATTAGCAATAAAAGAAACAGATTTTTTTCCCCAAAGAAAATAAAAAAGAAAATACAACATTGCAAAACGTATGGGACTTGGCCAAAGCATACTTTTGAGGTGTAGCCAGTGGTGGGATTCAAATATGTGAACAACCAGTTCTCTGTGTGGATGCCGCTTCCGGAAGTCCATTCTAGGCCTGGGCAATAAAAAATTAGCTACCAGTTCTGCCAAAGTGGTGCAAACTGGCTGAACCCCACCACTGGGTGTAGCTATAACTTATATGGCTAAAAAGAATAAAGAAAAAAGACAACAATGTGTGTTGTTAAAGGAAGAATGTAAAAAACTAGAACTTGAACTACAAATAAATCCACAAAAGAAAGTATTGAAAAGACAAATGGACATAATCAAACATAAACTAAATTTAATAGAATCGGAAAAACTGGCACAGCAAAGAAAAAAAAGCAAAGCAGAACTTTTTTGAAAATGCAAATAAACCAGGAAGATGGCTAGCTTACAAACTTAAAAAATGAAGGAGAAAAAACTGATAAACAATTTAGTAGATGGAAAAGGCTGTTTACAATTTAAAAACGAGACAATAAAAAAGATAATTAAAGAATATTATGAGAAACTGTATGATATGGAAGAAATTTCATGGGAGAAAACGATTCAATATATGGAAAAAAACTATGCTGTCAAAAATCCCAGAAAATTTTAAAACAATGTTAAATGAGAAAATAACAATGAGGGAATTGGCAGAGGCTATAAAAAGACAAAAAAATGATAAAACACTGGGACCAGATGGGCTCCTAGCAGAATTTTACAAATATCTATGTAGCGCTACCCCCGAAGGTACCACTAAAGTCCGGGCCTTCCTGGCCGCCTCTTCGGCTGGCTGTCGACCCAAGGGGTCTCTCACATTGGCACCTCTGCCTGACATGGCACGTAGCACGGTGATGTTCAGTCATGGTTGGCAGCCACGCACATAGGGCGGTGATGGTCGATCTCTTTCGATGGTAACTCATGTGGGATGATGATAGTTGACCTCAGGCAGTAAGACTTACAGGAGATGATGGTAGCAGCAGCTGGTGTACAAGAGTAGTAGTTGGTCCCTAATAACAGCAACCTGCTTAGGACAATGTTAGCCAGTCTCTGATAGTAGCAACTTGCCTATGACAATGTTAGTCAGTCTCTGGTAATAGCGACTTGCTTAGGGCGATGGTAATCAGTCCCTCTCTGGAGCTCACAGGGGCTCTCCTTTATCCACTCTCCTCGTCTCTCTCTGCCCTCACTATATGTAATCCCCCCCTTCCCTTCCTTATCCTCTTTTTTGCCTCCTCCACCAGATCCTATAAAAACCCCTCTACTTCTCATTAAAAGACATACCCTCAACCCGGTCAAACTCTTTCCTGGCTCTCCCTTCGCCCAGCTGCTTCAACAAGGGAGAAAAAATAAAACTCCTCAACCTACCCTCTCTCCCAATCTTCGTCTGGCCTTCTTACTCTCTATCTCTTCGCTCACCTAGCTCTGGATGGCAGGCTCCATTAAGCTAAGCTCTCTCCCCTTTTTCCTCAGCTGGCTCCTCTGATCTCCCACCAAAACCCTCCCTCCGGTCTCTTTCTCCCCCCCCCCCATCGGCTTCCTCCTCCCTTTTCTTCTCTCCTCAGAGCCACGCCATGCCGCCAGACCCACAGCAGCTGCCGGAGCTCCTCATTTCCCTGCCGAATCGGCAGGTTCCTGCAAAACCTCTCAGCCGGCCCCATTCTCATGCCAGCTCTGCTACATCTACAAGATACACTAAGTTTACCATTGAAAGAGGTCTGTAATGAGCTTTTATTAGAAGCCAAACTCCCAAATACATGAACAGAAGCAAATATTATTCTGATACCAAAAGAGGATTTAGATCTGACATAAATAAACTGATATCATTATTAAATGTGGACTACAAAATCTTTACTTCAATAATAGCTGAGAGACTGAAAATATTTTTTGATTGAATTTATTCACCCAGACCAAAATGGATTTCTACCAAAAAGACAAATAAAAAATAGCTTAAGAATTATAATGGACATATTGGAATATTACAAAATGCATCCAGGGAAGCAGTTGGCATTAGTATTTATAGATGCTCAAAAGGCATTTGATAATGTTTCTTGGCAATTTATGACTCAACAATTAAAAATAATGGATTTTGGACAAAATTTTATAAGTATGATTGAGACAATATATCATAAACAAACAGCAAAAGTGATTGTAAATGGAGATTATACAGAGAACTTTGACATAAGAAAAGGCACAAGACAAGGATGTCCACTATCCCCATTGTTATTTATTTTAACTTTGGAAGCTTTAAATAGAAATATTAGTCAAGATTCAGAAATTAAAGGACTGGAGATAAAAGGTGAAAGCTACAAATTGCAAACATTTGCAGATGACTTGGTATTCATCTTAGAGCAGGGGTCCCCAATCCCCGGTCCGTGGACTGGCACCGGGCCGTGGCATGCCAGAAACCGGTCCGCGCAAACAAGCAAAGCCCCATCCATGGCATGCAGGCAGTACATGAGACCACACCCCCTCTGGTCCACGGAAAAACCTCTCTCCATGGAACTGGTCCCTGGTGCCCAAAAGGTTGGGGATCTCTGTCTTAGACTTAGAGGAACCTTTAGAGATGATTCCAAAATTATTGGAAAAGATAGAACAATTTGGAGAAACAGCAGGATTGAAGAGAAACAGAGAAAAAACTAAAGTGATAATTAAAAATTTTAGAGATAAAGAAAAAAAAACAATTGTCAGAAAAAATAGATTTACAAATAATTAAAAAGGTTAAATATTTGGGAATATATTTGGCAGCAAGATGTTCAAGGATAAAAGAAGATAATTATATAAAATTATTAAATCAAATAAAACTTGACTTGGAAAAATGGAAAAATCTGCAATTGTCGATGTTAGGGAGAATTGCTATGGTGAAAATGAATATATTACTAAAAATACTTTTGTTATTCCAAATGATACCTATAAAACTAGATATTATTTTTTGAAAACCTGAATTCCTTAATTTTAAAATTTATTTGACTTTTTCAACTTTCTAATCTAGGCTACAGCTCTTGGATTTTCACTCCAGCACTGCCCAGAGACGATCAGGCAGATGCTGCTACCTAGATTTTGCTATCTAGGTGCTGCTATATTCCTATTTAGACAAGAAAAACAAGAAAAAGGAGTTATATAGTTATGTTTATGGTTATGTTAAAAGCAATTAAAGCCCAGTGACAGAATACTAAATGAGATTGGAATGAAAGTCACAGTGACTGAACACATGAAGTCCTGTCTTATCATTTATCAAACATGTTAATGTTGGCCATGTTTACTTGGAAAAAAGACATTCACTCTTCAGTGAGTCATTTCTTTTTATACTTATATTCTGTCAACTCAGTCACGGCCCTTTAACCTAGCTTCCAAAGGAAGGAAGGCTGTTTCCACTAATTCTTGCAAATTCAAGAATGATCTGAACTATTCAGATCCTAGCCAATTCGTGTAAGAATTGTAATGGTTTTTTAAAGGATGTTTGCGTGATCTCTCTTTTTAATCCTCTCTCCCCAGACCATTTTGCTTTTGTGCTATTTATTTACACGAATATATAATATAGCACAAAAAGACTCAGAGTGGTTTACATTTTGACAAAAAAGATAAAACAAGTACAGTAGACATAATCAGTATAACCAAACCCACGGAAATCAAATTGCCATCAAGTCCATTGCCCCGAAAGCACATAGGAATCGAGGGAGCAGGTAAGATGGACTTTTTCAAGAGGCATAGTATTCCACAGAATGGGAATTGCCACCAAGAAGGTATGTTCCCATCATGCATGGGAGGGACCCTCAGTAACCCCTCTCATGAGAGATGCACAGAATGAGTTACTGTGGGGTTCTTGGGGTTCTCTGAGCTTGATTGCTTTTTTTTTTGTAGACACTTCATTACCAAACTAGATGACATCACCAGTACACTGATGATGTTATCTAGTTTGGTAAAGAAATGTCTACAAGAAAATAACTACGTTCAGAGAGTTCCAAGGATTCCACTGTTTAGCCCTGAACTACAAATATTCTTTTCTATCAGGACAAGCTACATTTAGTGAGAAAGACTATCCAGAGCTTTGTACAATTTTATAGGTTAAAACTACCATCTTGAATTCAGTCCAGAAGCCTACTAGCTATTGAATCTTATTGCTTCTGTTAGGAACCAGATCACTGCATTTTATATCAACTGCATTTTCAAGTTTTTTTCCAAGGCAGCCTAAGCACAAAACAATGAGAGAATGAGTCACAATTGTAAATGTTTCCTAGTCCAGAAAGGGTCACTGGAAACTAAGTGGAACGTATGTGATCAAGACTTTCTACTTGGTGATCCAGAGGAGATTTCAGTCCAAGAAGACTCAAGTCACAGATGTCCTCCCCTCTTTTCCAAAACTAACCTCGTAACTGGGATTGAGCCAGTTGGATCAATTAAACAGAGATATTGGGTATGAGCTTGTTTGGATCCATCAGTTCTGTTTAGTTTCTCCTGACTGGGAAGAATTCAGATAATCTATTTTGTTTAGGATCCTCTTTAGCTGAAACTCCATCAGCACATCCATAATCTTTTGCCAAAATAGGAGATTTGAAATTGAGCAGAAGTTGTGTATTACAACTTGATCAAGACATTCCCTTTCAAAATAGACATTTCTTAAGAAAGTTTTAACCACCTCCCAAATCCAGCCACAAACATCATGCCTGGTCCTTTATAAGTTATAACTAGAAGCCAGCACGGGTTTGTTAAAAACAGATCATGCCAAACCAATCTTATTTCATTCTTTGATCTGGTGACTAAATTGGTGGACTAGCAGAATGCTGTGGACATGGTATACTTGGCATGTCTATTTTGTCAGCAAGGCATCTGACAAAATAGACCACAACCTACTTCTTGGAAAGCTTAAAAAAAGTGGGATAGCATCATCATCAGATGAATTTTTAAGTGGCTGACAAACTGTGCTCAAAGAGTAGTCCTTAATGGTACTACATCTACATGGAAGGAAGTAAACAGTGAGGTACCACAAGGTTCTGTCCTAGGCCCGGTACTCTTCATCATCTTCATAAATGACCTAGATGAGGAAATAAAAGGGGAACTTATCAAATCTGCAGATGCACTAAGCTGGCAGGAATAGCCAACACCCTTGTTGAGACTCTAGAAAAAGTGCAGAGAAGAGCAACAAAGATTATTAGGGGACTGGAGGCTAAAACATATGAAGAAGAGTTACAGGAATAGGGCATGGCTAGTCTAGTGAAGAGAAGGACCAGGAGAGACACGATAGCAGTGTTCCAATATTTGAGGGGCTATCACAATAGGAGGGGATCAAACTAGTTTCCAAAGCACCTGAAGGCCAGACAAGGAATAACAGATGGAAACTGATCAAGGAGAAATTCAACCTAGAACTAAGGAGAAATTTCCTGACAGTGAGAACA
>NW_015390283.1:90587-139165 GCF_001527695.2 Protobothrops mucrosquamatus | reverse complement strand
TTTATATCCCGCCCTTCTCCTTACGGACTCAGGGCGGCTGACAATTGAATAAAATACTAACATATATACATATTATACCTAATTAAAATTTAATTAAAACGAAATATTTAAATATGTCAAATTAAAAGTAATTAAAACCCCTTTAAAATCCCTTAGGCCAGTCCCGCTAGCTGGAACAACCACGTCTTGAGGGCGCGGCAGAAGGAAGGGAGATCAGGGATCACCCTGATCTCTGGGGGCAGTTCGTTCCAGAGGGTGGGAGCTCCCACAGAGAAGGCCCTCCCCCTTGGGGTCGCCAGCCGGCACTGTCCGGCTGACGGCACCCTGAGGAGACCCACTCTGTGAGAGCGTACAGGTCGGTGGGGGGTAGTCTGTGGCAGGAGGCGGTCTTGAAGGTAACCAGGTCCGATGCCATGGAGCGCTTTAAAGATAATAGTCAACACCTTGAAGCGCACCCGGAAGGCTACCGGCAGCCAATGCAGCTCGCGCAAAAGCGGCGTGACGTGGGAGCGACGAGTCCCTCCCAACACCGCCCGCGCGGCCGCATTTTGAACTAGCTGGAGCCTCCGGGTGCTCCTCAAGGGATAATTGGGTTTTGGATTGCAGTTTGGGCACTTGGTCTCTAAAAGGTTCGCCACCACTGACCTATAAGGTCCCTTCCAACTATATTATTCTATTCTGTTCTGTTCTGCTCTATTTAAAGACAATAGATGGATTAATGGCTCCAGCCTATAGATGGTATAGCTCATATCATAGATAAACCTATCTAGTTCCTCGATTGCTACAAGATCAAAAGAATGTTGCTTTGAGTCACAAGGCATTATTTGAGTTATTTTGCAAGATTCCCCATCTCTGAGCAAATATGTTCTGTAAAGAATTGTAGAGATATGTCACAGTGGCCCAATGAGCAATATTCACTCCTGTCTTTCCCAAAGTAGCATGAGGTAACTCCCACAAAGGTTGCTGGATGATAGTCTGCAGAGGCAGTAAGAATGTAGAAGAAATGCTTTGCTGCTTCTATTGCCACAGTATATTCCTGTGTCCATATTCAGTTGATTTAATTTGTTTTCTGNATCCCGCTGCCGGCAGAGGCCGCTGTGAGGCCATCCCCGAGGAAGCCGGAGGGACGGGGCCGTTCTTCTCCTACGGCACGCCAAGCCGTCATATGACCACGACGCCAGGAGCCAGAGGGGAACAGCTGCAGCCGCCGGAGTCGGTGTCGTGGTGACGGAGGCGAAGCGGACCGAGACAGGCGAGGCGGACGCAGGGAGAGACGGAGAGGCGGGTAGAGACGCGGCTGGGCTGCTGTCACTGCCACCATGCTGGCCTTGTTGTCTCGGCTGCTGGATTGGTTCCGGTCGCTCTTCTGGAAGGAAGAGATGGAGCTGACGCTGGTCGGGCTGCAGTACTCGGGCAAGACCACCTTCGTCAACGTCATCGCGGTGAGAGGCTTGGGAAGCGGCCCCGCCCCGCCTCTTCTGCCCGGCCGGAGTTGGGGAGGGGAAGAGAAGGGGTTTGCCCCCTGGGCTGGTTCGCCGCTTGCCCGGGAATCCAGCGGGGACCAAAAAACCGGCTGATCCTTTCCCCCCCCCCCCTTTAAAAAAAAAAGGTGCCACGGCAGGAGAACGTGTCCGCGAAGCCTGGGAGGGGTGCAAGCATTTGGTCTGCAAGTGTCTGGCTGAAATGCTGCCTTACGATGGTGGTTTGTGATAGTGTCACGTACGAAAATTGCCTGCAAAGAAAAAAGATCGACCCCCCCCCCACCCACCCCATCCTCCAGATCCCGAGTCTATATCCCCATTGCACGATGCTTTTCTTTTCTGGGCAGCGTTGAGTTATATAGTAGATATCCGGCCCCCTGGTTTGGTGCAGGTGAAAGCTTCGTGGCGTGGGGATGCTGCTGCCTGTAGGGACTGAGTCTGGGGCATGGGTGGGGCTGAGGATGTTTTACCCAATGGTTCTTACTCAACCGCTCGTGAGAAGACCAGATTGGTATCTTGGCTGGCTGGACCGGCGCTTCCTGCGTAGTAAGCGCTCCTTGGGATGAGCAAGGTCAGGAGCTGCTCTGAATACCCCTCCCGTCCTTGTAGCTGTTGTCATCCGGAGAGCCTTTTGTGGGTGTGGCAACAACCCCAAAAGAAATCATCTTAGTGAAGGGTAGAGATTCCCAGGGTGGTGAGACAAAGGGTTAGGCTTTATTGCGCTCAGCCTGGCTTTGGAACTAGGTTTGTCTGCCTGTCCCTCTTTTGAAGAAATTGGACCCAAGGTTTAGATTTGACACTTAATGCAAGATCACTTATAGGTAGAGAATGGCCTTATTATGTCGAACAGGATATTGCGGGCACAATCAGAGAACTCAGGACTGTCCTGGAATGCCGACGTGTGTCTGAGCTTTTCTAGGAAACATATAGATGGCTCATTCATCTACCAAAAGTTGGCTACAAACATACAACATTTATTGTACCTTTTAACCACTGCCTGTAGTCTTGCTTTCTTAAGTGAGAACTGAGGCTACCTCTTGTGGAACTAGCAATCTTCTCAGAGGCAAGGTATTCTGTAACATAACAGATATTTTTCTTTGTCGTCGTCTTCATTTTACCTCAGTGCTAATTTTCTGCTCAGACTGTATTAAAACTATTAGCTCTGCACACTTAAGATGTATATTTAGAAGTAATTCTCAGTTCAGTGGTATAACTCTCAAAAAAAGTTTTTTGTAAGTTGCAATTTTAGATGCAAATAGAAATCCTTTGGTATGGTTTGGTTTTGGGAATATGAATCTTTCTCAGAGATACTTTGTAGCAAAAATTACAGTTGGAAAGTATGTTATAGTTTAACAGGCTTTCATCCCTACAGCTTCTTAGAACGGTGCTTTATATCTATTGCTTTGATACTGGAGTATGCTGTTTTGAGTTTGTTTTTAGAGCATACTTAATAAAGACTGAGGGGGTTTGGAAAGATAAGAGTTGGTGAGTAACATCCATGATAGTCATATGATAGAACAAAGTGTCCTCTTATTTAAAGCATCAACAATAGGAGGGTGGGGTCAACTGCTGATGGAAACTGGTTAGGATAGATTAAGAAACGCTTTTGCAATGGTACATGCCTCTTTAATTTAGCTGTGGACTTGATTATGCATGCTGAAATTAGCTCAAAGTCTTTGTTAGTGTTTTTTTAAATGTCTTAGTTTAACAGAACAAACAAAATATGTGTAGCCAAGTTGCATGGTAACAGTATAGCTCACTGTTGCTCTAGTCTAGAATCATCATTTTGGTATATATAAGGTATTTGTAATGTAATTTACAGTTTTTGTATTTGTAATATTATAATTCGCAGTTATAGTTTTATAGCTTCCAGTATGATAACACTACAGCATCGTCACATGCTAAGTACTTCTTCTTTACAATCCTCCTCAATGTAATAAACTTTGTATGTAAATATTTTCTATTTTTGTTTATGAAACTTAGAAATGGATCCTGCTTGGCTTTTATTACATTTGTATCAATAATGTGTATTAAAAAAAAGAATAAGCAAGGTACTTTACAAACCAAACTATACTTTGTAGTGAATACCGTTTAATCTTCCCTGAACTTCAGTGAGAGGCATTTGTAAATATATTTAAATGAGTTACCACTCTTACAAGCAAAATATATAAGTATATTATCTGAGATTGAAGCAAGCAATTGAAGCAATTTTAATCTTAAAATTCATTGATATAAATATTGCATTTTTTAAAAGAATAATAGATACAACCCTAATTCTGACAAGATTTTCAGGTGCCTTCCTCAGGGGGTATTTAAATGAAGATATCCTCTGTTTTTTTGTGGATTAATGTTCTAGGATCCAATCTGGGTCGGTCAGCAGGACCAGAGGTTTTGTCTTCTGAGTTTTCAGACTTGTGCTGGAGCTCATCTTCAGAGAAGTTCCTGCTAGAGAGAAGTTCCCTGAAGATGGGTTGTAGCACAAGTCCGAAAGCTCGGAAGACAAATCTCTGGTCCTGGTGACCGACCCAGATTGAATCCTGAAACATTATCCTGAGAGACATATATTTGCCTTCATTCGTGACTGTTATATTTAGGAGATGAGCATATTGACATGTTCTTTTTAAGTTGGTTGACACATGTAGAAAAGCCGTAGTCTAGTATAGGTAAGATAGGATCCTAAGATATATTCTTGATCATTGTTTGAAAGGTCCTTGATGGGTTCTCTGGCAGCAAAAAATCATTTTATTTTGAGGAAGAATGTAGCTCATATCTATAGGTTGTTAAGTAGGTGTTTGAAGATCCTACTCTATTTGATTCACTCTTTTAATTTAGGTCTTGAATTTTATTTGGATGAGTATAGATTAGAGTTGGGATTTAAAGCTTAACTAATCCAACTAATCCAAATCATTGCAGGTTTCTTGAGAAATTGATGAAGAAAATAGACAAATTCTCTCCCCCCAATTCCCATATAATCTTTATTTTTTCTTGAGGTGATGAACTGTATTGGGAACTATGTTTAGACATGGTGCTTTGGGCATAGACATTGCTAAAAATTCAAAAGAGTTTGGGTGTGCAACCACATATAACTTATATTCTAAAATTAATTCCTTCTTTAAATTTAAAATATATTGATGACTTCTTTGGATGATAAAAGAGGAGAAATAAACTGCACAAGGCCAAAGTCAGCCCACTTGCCTAGGCAGAAGAAAATAACAGGAAAATTGGACAAATGTTCATGGAATATATTTCTATGATCAGCACTCAAGTGCTAAATGTATTGCTATTATTATTTATTAAATTGGTATGCTCTCCATTTCTACAATATTGATGGTCGTTCATAATGCAGTATAAAGTACAATAAATAAGATGTTCATGGGACAAAACTCATAATAGATAAAATAACAAAAAATATTACCAACAATATCACTAACAGTAATATGAAATGACAATTTTTTGCTTTGGTATTGTTTTATTAGAGATCTTTACCAAAAGTTGTAGCAAAATACTTGAGTTAAAATATAGCAAAATTAAACTAATAAAACATGATCCTGAATATCTGGTTCTTTGCTAATTGTATTACTTTTTTGAAGATTACAAACCAAATATGTTTAAGTGAGGTAGTTATTGAATTATAATGGTGAAGCCAAAATACCATATCAGCAATGATTTATGCTAGTTTCTTACTCCAATTATTTTTGAGAGAAGACTGTCTGTGTTAGCTTCCTTTCAAAATAATATTCAAAGTAAACATGCCCTCTTTGTAACCTCTTGTAACCTTTCAGATGAATTGTCAGCTATGTTTAACTTGGCACATGTGACTGTGTTTGTATAGATGAAATAAAATTTTGTTTTTATTGATGAATCAAATTATTAGATTTTTTTTATCAACTGAGTTGCTATTGATAACATAATTTTTGTTTTATGAAAAGGAACTTTTCATATTAATTCAATAAAAATAGTTTATTAGCCTAAAATTGAATAACATAAAACAAGTTGACATACAGAATTCTGTGTGGAAAGTATATAAAAAAATTAAACTTAAGTTCTTAAAGCAGAAATAGAATTCATTATAAGTGATGGATAGTTATTTGTTAATTCAATTTGTGTAGTGTTGGACTATCAAATCTCAGCATAAAAAATACAGATAACCACAAGATAACAGCATATAAAAAGCCCTAATTCTTGGCTGTCATGTAATGGTGATATTGATTTTTTAAACCCCAGTTACAGAGCCCTATTAGGTTATTGTTTCTTATTTTTCAGTTAAGTAAAAAGCTATTAAAATGTATCTTCACAAGTCCATTGATTAGCTTTAATGATGAACTTATTTCTTAATTTATATAATGCTCTCTTCCAGGAGTCAACTAAGCTCATAAGAGTCCCAAATAACAATTAGTTTATTTAGGTCATGACCAATATTTTGAATGGTGTCCAGAAACATGTTGAGAATAACCAATGTATCTAGTTTAACAAGTGAGTTATGCATTTATAACTCGGTTTGGTTACAGCGTAGTGCAGAGGTCCCCAACCCTTTGGGCACCAGGGACTGGTTCCATGGAGAGAGGTTTTTCCGTGGACCGAAGGGTACGTGGTTTTGTGTGCTGCCTGCATCCCGCAGAAGGGGCTTTGTTTGTTTGTGCGGACCAGTTGCTGGCATTCCGCGGCCCGGTACTGGTCCACAGACCGGGGGTTGGGGACCCCTGGCGTAGTGGCATTGTTGTCCTTTGGACCATATCTTATATGCCATATGGTAAATGCTACATTGTTTTAGATGGTATTACAAACCTGCTTTACTTTTGTATTGGTCTTCCATTGTTAAAACACTATCTCTTCAAAGACACGTTTAAATTAATAATTTAGCTCATAATTTGCCAAATCGTAGGCTCAGGTCTCTGTGGCTTATTTTGTTCTTATACCCTTTTAATATTTATTACATGTTAAAAGATACTAAGAATTCTTTCTTAGATTGGAATTGACATGTATTTAATGTTTTACCTTATTACTTCCTCATAATACTTGTGTTGCAAGTTTTGTTTAAAAACTAAAGTGAACATAATGACTAGAAAGCTAGGTAATGCTTTCATTTTTTTCTCTCTTTCATTTGGGATTGAAATGACTGTGATTTTATATGCCTTTTCTTTCGGGCAATAAGGTATAGGATAGCATTATGAATTGTATATGGCATTAGAAAAGGTATATTTGTATTTATGTGAAGACTTCATTGTAGCAAGGACCTCTGGAACAATTTCACTTGTATTAATGGTAATACAGGTAGTCCTAGACTAGAGTAAGCAACCTTGGCTCTTTTGACTCGTGGACTTCAACTCCCAGAATTCTGGCTCGCTCAGGAATTCTGGGAGTTGAAGTCCACAAGTCATTAAAGACCCAAGGTTGTCTACCCATATCCTAGACTTACAACCATTCATTAAGTGACAGTTTGAAGTTACAACGGCACTGAAAAAAATGACTTATGACCCATTTTTCACACTTACGATCAAATTTCAAATGCTTGGAAGTTGGCATGTATTTATGACGGTTGCAGCGTCCCGGGATCATGCGATTTACCTTTTGTGACCTTCTGACAAGCAGAGTCAATTGGGAAGCCAGATTCACTTAACTGTTGTTATTAACTTAACAACTGCAGTGATTCACTTAACAGCTGCGGCAAGAAAGGTTGTAAGATGGCTCAAAATTTTCTTAGCAACTGTCTGGCTTAGCAGTGGAAATTTTGGGCTACATTGTGGTTTTAAGCTGAGGACTACCTGTACTGCAAACCTTATGTACAGTGTGGTTTCTTTTGCAGTCATCAGTCAAACTGGATCATGATTTATTTTACAAGCGGATATAATAGTAGCATTACTCATGAAATATGATGTTACAAAACTGGATTTACTACAAAAGAATACCCAGCCCATCTGAATTCAGAATACTTAACAAAGCTGAAATCATCTGTTACAAAGCAAAGCCATGCCACTCCACTTAATGTATTAAAGGAAAGGTTGCAGAGTTGTATCTGCTCTTCTTCTAATCTTATAGAAGAATATTTCTGGTTTTTAGTGGCTGCTGACATGGTCACAGATGCTGTTTTGCTAATTTATGGCTACTGGGGTTAAAGCTAGTGGACACCTTCCATGGCTGATTTTGATGTATGAAGGTTTAGCCGTGACCTTTGCTAAACCTTTCTTGTGATCTTTGTTAAAAGCCTTCAAATGACTTATGCAAAACACAAACATATTGCAGCTCTGAATAGGAAAAGGAATGTGAAAAAATAATGAAATGACTTTTTGTAGGAATATATAGACAAGTATATCACAAGTGAAAAAGGAAATTACAGCTGCATTTCAGTTAAAGTATTTGCTTGCAAATAAAGCAATCGGTTAAGGCAATGGCAACCCCTCCCATTAAAACAATTCAATCTATCCAGATGCCACTATGTTGATTTGTGTAGCATATTGGCAATAGAGGGAGGGGTGATGAGGGGAAATGTTTCTGGTTTATCTAAAGAGAGAACTTGAATTTCCTTGTGCAAGCTGATGAAAAATGTTTCTCTAGGCCTAAAAATTAATGTACCTGTTTTTAGTCATATATACTACTTTCATAGAAAGAATGATGTCAGTTTATTTATACAATTATATAGAGCATTCACTTCCTAAAGGTGGTTTGCAAAACAGAACACAGTGTTTAAAACCACTATTGATCTAGCCTAATTAAGTCAGCCCATAGATGCATCAGTGCATCTATTCATTCTGTGTGAAACATTTTAGAGACTAGAAGGTGGAGGCATTCCATATCTCAGGTGATAAGGTGTTGGGGGATGGGAAAGGAAAGCCACTGGGAAGGTGTGTCAAGATTTCACTGCCGCTATCTCCAGGCGGTGGGAACCTTTAGCACTGATTGATGACTGATTATGAGCCAAATCGTTTTAGACTCCTAGCAACCACATAGATTTTCTCCATGTCAATCTTATCTTATTCTTTCAGGTCTCTCAATGTGCATTGATTGCCATTGTAACTCAATCCACTCATTTAGTTGTTGGTCATCTTCTTCTCTATCCTTCTACCTTTCCCAGCATTAGAGCCTTTTCCAGAGAGCTGGATGTTCACCTAATGCAGCAGTTCCCAACCTTTTCTGTACCCCACACTCCTAGAACACTTCTGATATATTCTCACACCCCTTACAAAAATTCAAAATAACGGCAATTAATTATGCATTTACACTATAATTTTGAAAACCCAAGTTTTCACACCCCCTGGAATATTGTCTCGCACCCCTAGGTCGGGACTCCCTGATCTAATGCATTCATCAGTTTTCTTTTTTGGCTGTCAACAGTATATTCAGGAGTCTTTTCCAAATTCAGTGTTCAAAGGTGTCAATATTCTTCCTATTCTGTTTAAAGACCAACTTTTGCTTCCATAAAGTATCACAGGAAATACATGGCTTGTGTGATTCTGATCTTTAGCATAGTTGATATTTAAAGATTTCACGTGGTAGGATGAATCTGGGTGAGATAGTTGGTTTTGTAGGTACCAAACCATGTAGTGCAGTGGCCCCCAACCTTTTGGGCATCAGGGACCGGTTCCATGGAGGGAGGTTTTTCCGCAGACTGGAGGGTGTGTGGTTTTGTGTGCTGCCTGCATCTCGCGGATGCAGCTTTGCTTGTTTGTGTGGCCCGGTTGCTGGCATGCTGCGGCCCGGTACTGGTCCACAGACTGGGGGTTGGGGACCCCTGATGAAGTGCTTTAAAGCAGCCCTTTGATTTGTACTGGAAACAAAACAGTAGACAACCATTATACTGTTAAACATGCCGTGTTCATTTAGCAAATGAGCACCTCATTTTCATTCAAATGAGCACTGGGAGCATCCAAGCATCCTTGTAATACATGCTACAAGTCATATTACCTATTTTCCACCTAGTCTGAATATTTAATGGTAATTTACAATGCGATAGTCATAAAACAGAAAAACATAATGAAAAACAAAGAAGACATCCCAATAGAAAGTATATGCAAAAGATACTTGGCTTTTGTTGCTTCAGTTGCAGTTGATTCTAAGTGACGAACCAACTACTTATACATAATAAATACCAATGAAGTAATAAACAATAGATCAGGCCTGATCTCACTAAGACAACAGTATTATTCCCTGAAGGCTGTTCAGTTCAAATACAGGTGGTCCTCAGTTAATGACCTTTCATTCAGCAGTCTTTTAAATATACAACTGCGCTGAATGAGTCGTACAAGAGTGACTGGTCCTCTCAGTTCTGGCTGTTGCAATTGTTAAGTGTTATGCAATTGTGATCTGGGCGTTCAGCAACTGGTACACATTTCCAAGCATTGCAGTTTTCTGTGCTCATGTGATTGTGATTTGGAACCTTCCCTGACAAGGAAAGTCAATGGACAAGATAGCAGGAAGTTGACAGTCACAGCCACAATGAGATCCTCATTTGATGTCCTATGGTGATTTGTTTAATTATGGTGATGGTAATTGGGGACTGCTGGAAATATCAGAACTGCCATCACTAAGCAGCATGGTTTTGTAACATTGCACTTTATGCTTAGTGATGGATATTTCAGTCTCGCCATTGTTAAGTGAGGACCTACCTATAGTTTTAATAAATGTCCAGAAGGTGATGAAGGAAAAAGCTATCCTTATCTCCTATAAAGAATGCTTGTTTCAGTGTCCTATCCTGCCAGATATCTAGGTAGAAGAGAACCTCAACGATACTCTGTAGATATTTGAAGGATAAAACAAATGATCTTAAAAATACCCTTATCAACATATTAAATAATTTTGTTTCATCTGAAACTTTTCCTAATTTACTGGCTAGAAGTAGACAGAAGATCCCATTTCTTACTTTCATTTGTGTAAATGCCCACTTATTCCTTCTCTTTATTTTTCGTTGCTCAACCAAGTTACCAGTCTATTGGAGGACCACATCTGTAATCCCATGATTATTCCAATTTCTCAGGTCTTCAAAGAGAAACTTCGTCAAAAGCTTTTTGAAATTCAGGTATCAATAGGATTACCTCCATCTGTATGTTTTTGACACTTTCAAAGAACTTAAGCGGAACCTACCACCGTAGAAGTCATGCTAACTCTCCTTCAACAAGGTTGCTATTCTACATGCTCCATTATTTTAACTTTGATTATATATTCCGCCAGTTTGGACAATAAGCTAACTGACTTATGCTTTGTGTGGATCTTAAGCAAAAGGGGTTGAGAGAGAATCAAACCCTGGAGCACCCTGTATAGGGATACCCGAATGCTGAACCTTTCTTTCATAAGCTCCTGAAATTAGCTGCTTGGGAACTAATGGAGCAGAATGGTTTCCTTCCCAGACAACAGAGGAAGATATTGCAGTTGATGTTATTAAAGGCCACTGAGAGATCTACCTTTTAAGGGCTATGTGTAGGAGAAGAGGAACTAGAGCTGGGAGTGGATTAAGTGCATCATCAGCTTAAAATCATTATGTTCTCACAAATGTTCTAAGTCCAGGCCCTCTTGAATTCTGTGACCCTTATTTGGCGCCAATTTAGTATTGAACTTTACGTAATTAGATTCTTGACCAATACATCTTCTGAACTGCAACTTAATGTATGATCCTGATCCTTTGCCCCCTAACATTATGCTACCCATATTCAAATGCTGCCATAGGTTATGTAAAATCAACCCGTTCAGTATTTGACCTCTGTCTGGGCCTGAATCTAGACCAGTGATGGCAAACCTTTTAGAGACAGAGTACCCAAACTGCAATCCAAAACCCACTTATGCATCGTTGGGTGCCGGGTGAGTGTAGCTGGGTGCGGCCAATTGGGTGGGTGTGGCCCATTGGGTGGGCATGGCTGCGGTGGTAATGGCAGACTGGGTGGGACTAAAAAGTTCAATCAATCAATTCCAACTTTGCAAGATCTTCTTTTTTCCCCGCGAGAAGTTGAAATTGACTGATTGATGGAACCTTTTTTTTTTTTTTTTTTTGCACACGGCAGCGGGGGCCTAAAGTGAAAAGGTTTTATAAAACCCAGCTGAAGGCCTAGGACTGGGGCGACGGTGCACATGCCCACAGAAAGGGCTCTGAGTGCCGCCTCTGGCACCCGTGCCATAGGTTCGCCACCATTGATCTAGACCAGGGGTAGGCAACCTTGGCTCTTTTATGACTCGTGGACTTCAGCTCCCAGAATTCCTGAGCCAGCAGGAATTCTGGGAGTTGAAGTCCACGAGTCATAAAAGAGCCAAGGTTGCCTACCCTTGATCTAGACTGTCAGGAGTCCAAATAATCTACTTCTTTCTGTGTTCCAGTGTGCTTTACTCTATTCCATTCAGATATGGTAAACTATAGTGTGGGCTGAGTAGCACTCAGAATTTCTGATTTGCAAGGGTAGACTTTGTTAAGGCTGGTCATCAGAATAATTAATAGTTCTTTGATTAAAAAAATTTAAATGATGTAGTTTGGGACTGATATTGAAGAGCCCAGCCTATTCAGAACCTGGCCACAGGAGTGGTGGGCCAGCACTCACACGCCGTTCCACTCACACGAGCAGCACCCCAAAGGCTTCTCTTTTCTCTTGTGTGAATGGAGCTGCGTGTGCACATGCGTGCACACAGGCCTGCTGCTCAGGCTGCCCTGTTCCCGTCTGCTGGACCTCCAAGCCACCTGCTCCTGATGCTCCAAATGTGGAGCGATGAGAACAGAGGCTGAGTGGGATGAGCATGCCCTGCTCAGCTTTGCTGACTCACTGAGGCTGCCTGCGCAGGACACCTGATCTGCTTATGGAGCGTCGGACAGCTCAGTGAATCTGAAGGAGCATGAAATTGCAATCCTAAAGGGTTCTCTTCTCTGTGCCAAAAGCTTTTGCAAATGGCCAAAAGGCTTCAGGGGAGCGATTTTGTGCTGCTTCAGGCCTTCAGTCCCTTTGCAAAGCTTTTGGTGCAGAAAAGACTGAAGAAGTGCAAAACTGCGCCCCAAAGGCTTCTCTCGTGCATGAGTGGTTCTTTCTCTCCCCCCCCCCCCCCAGCCTGGCCACGAACCTGCAAAGGTTGCGGACTGTTGCCTTACAAGATAGTTATTGGGAGAGTGAAACTGTTATATATAAATTGTAGCTGAAATCCTCAAAACCACTGCTGGGTTTTAATGGTTTACTGATTTGTAACAGGCTTGGGAGTATTCTAATAATTCTGATAATTCATTTGTTCAATCTTTTATTTGTTGGCCAGTAAATTAAAAAAAAAACCTCTGCTATTTAATTTTAAACCAATATGATTTTAATAAGCATATTTTACTGAGTAAATATGGATAACATGCAGCGCATGATATTTCTATCAGCTTATTAACAGAGAATTGGTGATTTTCTGATTACTACTCTTGATGGTTATATGGTTATATGTTGCTTCCTGAAACAGACGGTATTGCTAGTTACCAAAGAGCAGTAGCAAAGCAGAACTTTTGCTCTCCTGGTTTTGTTTTTAAAACTTGTTGATATACCCTCGTAGCTCCTTGTATGAATCAGAATGCTGCATTAGAGGGATCAGGTTTCAGTTAAATATATTTTAGTCTTTTTGATTATAGACGTGAGTTTGAAAATTTATGGTCAAAATGTTTCCTTCTACAGATATAATTGTACATTGTGCCATCAAAGTTTAAATAAAAACCTTTCAAGGTGAATGTTTTCATAACTCAGCAGCTGCCTTCTTTGAGAGGAATATGTCCTTAAGTATATTCTCTCAGTACCTGTAAAGTTGTTGTCCAGGCTCAGAATGATTAATATAAATATAAGTAGGAAGAAATAGAACATGTTCCCTTTTATGAGAGTTTCACTTTACATTACTTGTAAGTCAAGAGTATGAAGAAAGGGAAAAAAATAGCTTTAAGAACAGCAAGACAACTGTAGGGCACAGTCAGATGACTTTCAGTCAAAACGTATTTGCTAATTAGAGATACACTATTGAAAACGATTGATGCATGCAGGCTTTTATGAAGTACACGATGTTTATGTGGCAAAACTTTCAAGACTGCTGAACACCAATTTTGGTGTGCTTAGTCTTTGTTGGTCAAATGACATGACTCATCAGTGCCATGAACAGCACATGTATTGGCAGCTATGCTTTGTTTTGTGCTTGCTTAATTTAAAATCTTATTTATGCATTGGTATGTTGATAGCTGAGCCGTCAGCAAAATAAATTATACTAACCTATTTTTTTAGGGGCGTAGGGGCCTCTTATGCATCATTATATGTCATTTGCAGCTACTGAACTAATTAAATCAGGACATGAAGATTATCAGGAACAAGAGCAGTAATGCCTGATGACAGTTTTTGCAAGCATTTACATATGTTGCAGGCATAGCTGTGTTAAAATATGATTACGCAAACATTCCAGAATCCCTTTATGATGCATGATGTCCAGATTGTGAAGATGTATAATTTCCCCTAATTTTGCAAATTTGAAGTGTATCAACGTTTTCATATGCATGCCAATATATTAAAAATACCACAATCTATATGTAGCTATCAGTTGTAGCTATCAATTTTAAAATGAGTCAGCAAAAAATGAATGTTTCCCCTTTTATATATCAAGTATTTGGCATATTTAAAAGCACATCAAATTGTGGAATGTGCTTAGAAAAGTAGCAATCATAACACATCTCATCGTCCTC
This sequence comes from Protobothrops mucrosquamatus, assembly GCF_001527695.2. Taxonomy (NCBI): domain Eukaryota; kingdom Metazoa; phylum Chordata; class Lepidosauria; order Squamata; family Viperidae; genus Protobothrops; species Protobothrops mucrosquamatus. The sequence goes on along the minus strand of NW_015390283.1, from coordinate 125,035 downwards.
ATCTGAAATCAGTTTGCAGGTCAAGAAGTCAGAGTTAAAATGGAACATGGTGAATCAGGCTGACTCAAGATTAAGGCTATATACGCTCCCCTTATTTATTCAATCTATATGCCCAATATATATTGAGGGAAGATGGATTGGAAGAAGATAAACAGGGTTTTTAAATTAAAATATCTTGCACTATGCTAATGACATTGCCCTGGAAGCTGAAAATACAAATTAACTGCAAGCTCTAGTAATGCAAGTCTAGGAACAGTGAAAAAAATGTCCTAAGATTAAATATAAACCAAATTAATGACAACATGTACAGCAACTGACTTTAGAATGAACAATGATATTGAAATAGTAGACAGTTGGTCCTAAAAGACAAAAGCTATGAATAGTGAAGAAACCAACAATCAAAAAATAACACCACAGATTTGTACTTGGTAGAGTAGCAATGAAGGCCTTGGAAAAGATATTCAGATATGATATGTTTACGCCTACAAATATCAGAATCATGCAGGCAATATTTTTTCCTTGGAACACTTTATGGAAGCAAAACATGGACTTCAAGAAACAGAATAGAAAGAATATTAGCACTTCTGAATTTTTGTATTGGAGAAAATTCATGAATATACCATAGATTGCCAAAAAACAAAAATAACAAACCCAAACCCCAGACCAAAAAATTGATCATAGAACAAATCTATTCAGAGATCTCACTGGAGACACAAATAACCAGTCACAAATTATAATACTTTGGACATTGTGTGTTAACATCTTACCTTGTGAAGTCTATAATGATGGGGAAAGTAATAGATAAGAAAAAAAAGAGGATGTACTTTTACCATCATACAGACAGTTTAGTGGCTAACCATGGAAACTCATTTTGATGACCTTGTGAAAGCTGTCCACTCCTAATCTTTGTCTGCGAAGAAAACTTCTTTATGCTGTCTTGAGCTTTTTGGACTTTAAAGGCCATAGTAGAGCATGAAGGAGTGCTGTGTTGTAGTGAGCTGGATTTGAAACAGAAAATGTGATTTGGAGCATGTGGGGCATTCAAGCAGTACTTGTCAAGCAACTCTTAAAGAAGAAGATGTCTCTTTTGTTAGGCCAGTGTGGCAGGAGCCACGGGATCCCAAGGGAAAAATGCATTTGTTTTAAGGGGAGACCAGCAGTGCTTGGCATCTTTGAAGTGAAAACACCAAGTGAGCACCCCTGGGACAAATTAGAGTAACATGTAACTGTGTCAGAGTATTGAATGTAAGACAGACATTTTGCAGATAGAAGACTAAACTTCTTCAAATTAGTCAGAGATGTAGGATCTCTTCACTATATCCCCTGCTGCAGGGTGCTGTCTATTCACAAGGGAATTCAAGGTACAGTGCAAAATGCTCAATATGATTTTTTTTTAAAAAAAATACAGGTCAGTTTGGACCATCTTGGGCCATCTTTTACAGCATTTCTCAGGGTTGGATCTGGAAAAATACTCCTTCATGCTAATTTCTTATGAAACTGAGAGCTGATATATTTCTTCTGGAATAAATGCACTTACTTGCCAATTGTTATTTGGGGAGGATTGAATATTTATGTAATATGTTTACATGGCGTTTATATTGCCCACGAAGTGACTCTGGGTAGTGTACAACCATATCCCAATATGATTGGGGTGGAGTTCTTTTATATTGCAACTTTTAGGCACAGGGCAGTAGGTAGGTTTATGTAAATAAATAAATGCACATTTTATTATTACTGTGTAGCTGGGGATATTCTGTGGCTGAAGGAACCAGAGCTAATGCATTAATTTCAGTAATTGGAATGATCCAGAAAAAAAGAAAAAGTGATGAGTTAGTGATCTTTTTACAAATATTATATTGTGCTATATTTGGAGACTGCTTCATATAGACACCACCATAGTCTCCTGTGGTTACTGCTGTATTCTAGCCGAATCTATCGGAATGATGTATTCAGTCTACTGTCTCTTAAGCTCTCTGAGCAGACAGATACAGATGTTACATTATAACATGCCCCCATGTGCAACATAAGGCTTTACGCGAGCTGAGGGTCTCTATTTTTACAGAGTATATACACTATATGTGGTGTATATCCTGAGTATGTCCCAGTAGTCATTGTAATTGTATTCTAGTGGTGATATTCTAACTTTCTTACTACAGATAGAAAACATATATGTCTATATTTTCCTATCTTGACTATATTTGGGCTATATCTGACTGTAAAATAATACCGTGTTTCTCCGAAAGTAAGGCCTACCCCGAAAATAAGCCTAGCTTGATTTTGGGGGGTGGGCCTAATATAAGCCCAACCCTTAAAATAAGCCCTAGTTTTGGGGTGAGGCACACACTTAAAAATTGAGCTAGGGTGGGGGTAGGGGTGTGGATCTGCCCCACGCACCCTGCACCCACTTACCTTGCAGCCAGGTCTTTCATCCTCGGCCCACTTCTTCTGCGGCATCTTCTTCAGTCAGGCCTGCATTTCTCAGTCACAGGCCTTTCCGGAAGGCCTGTGCAGCCGAGAACCGATTTATGGATTCAGTCTATAGCTCGGTTCTGCAAGACCTCTGCAGCCGAGGACTGAGCTATAGATTCGATCCATTGCTCAGTACTCGGCTGCATAGGCCTTCCAGAAAGTCCTGACTGCAAAATGCAGGCCAGAATGCAGCTGCTGAATGAAGCTCCTCCTTCGGTCCCAGACGAAGTGGACCTGATAGGCGAGGCTGTCGGTGCCGGAGGTGAGTAACACATCCCCCCAAAATGAGACCTGGTGCCTCTTTGGAGGAAAAAAAATAAAAATAAGACCTGGTCTTATTTTGGGGGAAACACGGGTATATATTTGTGAATATATATCTGTCAGTTAACTATAGTAACCATCCAACACTAGTGATGGTTTAATGAGTCTTTGATTTATATAAAGGGTCAAATAGAATGTCAAATAATGTTGAATGTAAGCTAAATAAAAACTTGTTTTATTCCAGATGCCTTTATTTTAATAATCTTTTCTTGTTTTCTATATGCCTCTTGCTTGAGTGATTGGTGCCTCCTGAAATATAGGATGTGCTCCTGTATGCCTTAAGAAGGCTGTTTTAAAAACGTTATTAAGCCTTCTTTTGACCCAGAAGACTATTTAATATTTGACCCTTGGAGACATTGGTTAAGAAAATGGTAGCACCACAGCTCAATATGCACCTGCCTGACACTGATTTTCTGGACACATTTCAATTGAAGTTTGAACTGGGTGTGATACTGAGGTTGCTTGAGTTACTTTGGTGGATGTCCTTTTATTTAAAACTAAATGCAGGATTTGTAGCCTTTACTAGTTCTCCTGCATCTCTCAGTGGTTTTCAATACCACGAAATGGGATATCCTTTTGTATTTTCAGGTCAGATTTGATCTTGTGGATACTGCTTTGTGGTGGTTACAGTCATTTTTGTCATACCCAGAATGTGATGCTTTGGGAAAACTTGACATCTAACATTGGCCTAGGATAGCTGTCAGGGTTCTTATCTTCTATGCTTATCTTCTGTGCTTCTTTGCTTCATGAACTTACTAGGGAAGATCATGCAGAGTTTGAACTTGGTGCCATAAGTATAGTGATAATACCTGGCTTTGTTGTTCCTTTTAATTCTAATTTCAAGAAAAAAAATCTCTACCTTTGAGTCATTGTCTGATCTGGATAGTAGGCTTCATGAGAGAGAGAGTGTATGCCTTTGAGTCAGTCTTTTTCTTGGCAAATGCCTAGGCAGTTTCCTGCAGTTTTCTTGGCAAGATTTCAGAAGTAGTTTGCCATTGCTTGCTTCCTAGGGCTGAGAGAGAGTGGATGGTCCAAGGTCACCAGATTGGCTTCATGCCTAAAATGAGACTAGAACTCCGGTTTCTAGCCTGGTGCCTTAACTACTACACCAAACCAGCTTACCGTATAAGAAAGTACAAGATGAACAAAATCCAGACAAAAAGGGAACGGCCATTAAGAAAAAAACCCTGAACTTTGGGAATGAAATGAAGCTTGTTTTGGATGGAATTATATTCCACCGGAAACAGTAAATTTATAATCCGGGATTAGTCTTTGATTTCCACTGCTGTTGGACTTATTTGTGTTGTGGCAATGAATGTGTTTTTACAACTATGGTTAGTGTGCAAACTGTGATATGAGCTAGTTGAATTTAGCAGTTATCCACAACATGGTTACAACCAGCTTTGTTTACTTCAACAGTATTGCTATAATTGAGGTTCGTTTATTATGTTTTAGTAACATATATCACACAGCATAGCTGTTTTCCAGCTTTGAGCAAAACAGTAGAATATTAACAATGTATCATCGGCCATGATATAATCCTATAATTCTCTGTATTCTATTTTGAACTCCTAGAAGGAATATAGAATAAGAAACACAGATCAAACGATTTGACTTTTCACTATAATGTCTATTGCAACTGTACCCAAAGTTTGCATAAACTCATTAATAGAGGTGGCCATTTAAGCAGAAGGGTTATTATACTTATATGACCACCCATTTTATGGACAAATTACTCTGGACAACGTACAACAAGGTGATGATACCATATTCCACGGCGATGAATGATCTCACCCAGCGGTTTCATGAAGATGTTAAATAGGAGTGGAGAGAATGCTGAACCCTGTAGAACGCCATATAACAGGACCTGTTTCATTACTCTAAGCCAGTGGTTCTCAACCTTTTTAATGCTGCGACCCCAACCGGTCGTAAGTCGAGGACTAAACCGGTCGTAAGTCAAGGACTAAACCGGTCGTAAGTCAAGGACTACTCAACCGGTCGTAAGTCGAGGACTTTCCCTGCCTGGGAGCGCCGCACATGCGTGGTTTCGCCCCCTGCGCCGGCCGAGGCGTAGCTGGCAAGCGGCAGAGATGGAGCAGGCCGACCACAAGCTGGCCCAGCCCAAGGGAGGTAAGGCACCCGCCGGAAAAGGGGAAAAAATGGCGGACAAAAAAATGGCGGACAGCCTTGCTTGGCGACCCCCATGAAATGGTCGATCGACCCCAAATGGGGTCCCGACCCACAGGTTGAGAACCACTGCTCTAAGCTTTTCTGTAAACCATGCAGATTAATCGGACCAATGAGAGAGGAGAGGCTGAATGACTGTGATCTGATCCAGAGCCTCAGCTGCCCTCCGGTTCCACACAATGACCGAGGTTCAGGCAAACCATCAGGAATAAGCCCAGCTCTGGAACCCATCTGGGTTCATCAGTCACTGTGAGTGGACCAATCGAATACATCCAGTCTCCCTTTGCCAGGGGGCAGTGCCAGAGGATCTGATTACTACCAGGGCAAGATCTGACCATGACATGTGAGACACAGATTTCCCCCAAATCCAGATCATATTGCTGCTGCTCTGATGAGAAACCAGGGTGTGACCACTGTCCCTGGTTGGGCTCTGGATGATCTGGGATAGACCCATACTAGGGATAGACCCCATCATGGTGACCACAGACTCCTATGTTACCTCAGAGCTGTCCCCAGGGAAAGCAGATTGAAGTCCCCAGGACCACAAACCTGGGGAACTGCACTGCCAACCCTGAAACAAAGTCAAGAAGCTCAGGCAAGGACTTTGCTATGCAGCTGAGAGGCTGGTACAATAGCAACAGTCCCAAAAGATTCCTATAGCCCAGTGATGGCGAACCTTTTAGAGACCGAGTGCCCAAAAACTGGCCCCGCTCCGCTCCACCCCTGCCTGCCCCCGCTCTACCCCCCCATCCCCGCCTGCCCGCCTACAGGACCACTCACCGCCTCCAGGGCCCGCCGCAGATCGCCCAGGCAGCCGAGCAGCGCTATGGTGGCCACACCCTCTGCCCATGCCCTGCAGCATCAACTGCATGATGGGGTGTGAGGGCAGAGTCTTGTCTATGCTGCCTGGCTACCATGTCCTTAGCTGCACTGCTCCATGTGGGCCATGCTAGAGGGCGAGTCTCCTTCAGGGGGACTGCTGGAGAAGAGGGGATCACGGGCGAGGCATGTCTGGGGCAACGGCACGTGTGCCCACAGAGAGGGCTCTGAGTGCCGCTTCTGGCACCCGTGCCATAGGTTCGCCACCACTGCTATAGCCCAACTTCAAAAACAGGGTCTCATCTCCAGTAACTTGTGGAGCAGCACCCCTTAAGAAAGAGCTGATATCACACCCAAAACCCAGCTGGGCATATTTTTGAGAGGTCTCGGTAATAGACACCAGGTTGGCTCTTTCATCTGTGATTAAAGGAGGCTTTATATAGCTAACACTGTGTTTAGCAACAGCAACTAAAAGCCAAGGCCTCTGAAGGTCAGCTGATCAGGAAATGGGGTTGAGTCACTTATGTGGTGATGCTATACTGCAAAAGGTGCACATTTTATCATTTGGGTAATGATGTTATTAAACAGCTAATGTAAATCAATGCAATGATGCCATCGTCTATTTAATAGATATTTGGGGCTCTGTTACAGAATGACTGTACTGCTAAATTGATTTGTTATTTGGGAGCATTGTGAACTTAAGTAGGATTCAGAGCAAGAGGTAGCAAAAATGCAGAGTGAAGAATTCATTATTATTTTCCATAGTGGAAGAATGACTGATTTGTTGTATATAGTCAGGCAACTTGTGTTTTTCGCCAATCCTATATTTGTAAATGTTTCCAAGAGTTCAGCACGTAAGAACTTGTCTTTATCTTTGGGAATTCTAGAAATATATTTCAGATTTGTGATTTAGCAGAACATAACTAGAATAATCAGGCTTTTTATTGTTTTGATTTTTATTCCCTTTTTTGAAGAATGAATTATTTAAGTAACTGATAGTTAGCACTAGATCCTGATTTATTTAAACTGAATGCACCTTGCAAGGTTGACATTCTGACAAGTGGGTTCAGTCTAGTAAAATAGAGAATTCAATAGAGAATATACAGTGTGGGAAAGGTTAAACCAATTTTCTTTCCACCCTTGACTGCAAGCTTTAGCTGATAATATTTACAATACCCATAAAAAATACTCACATGATGTCTGAAGCTGGGAAGCAGCTGCTAAAGATGGGGCTATCTTGTTTTGTCACAGGAAATACTATATATGCACATAGTAATACTTTAGCACCCTAGTTCTCACAGTCAGTGTGCTGCATATCATGAACTGAGAAACTGTAGACAGACTGCATCCCTAGGACAATGATTGCTCTCAGACTTAAATATATTCTGCTAATATTACAGAGCAGCTAACTAAGCATTTGCCACAGGAACTGAAAGTAGTTGGACTTCCTAAAAGACAAGTGTTAACCAATTGTGAACTGCACTGTGGCCTCTAAGCACCCTTTGTGCAGTTCTTAGCAGCTTCAAATGTATATTGATGGATTTCCATGAATAAAATAGAATAGAGCTGGAAGGGACCTTGGAGGTCTTCTAGTCCAGCCCCCTACTCAAGCAGGAGAACCTATACCATCTCAGACAAGTGACTGTCTAGCCTCTTCTTAAAAATCTCCAATGATGGAGCGCCCACGATTTCTGGAGACAAGCTGTTCCACTGGTTAATTGTCCTCACTGTCAGGAAGTTTAGAAAATATCCGATACGGTTTCCTACTATTTTTAAATGAAAAATAAGATGTGTAAATAATTGGATGGATTTCATATACCTTAGTAGCTTCTTTTAAACAATAATTATAAATGCAAAAAATAGCTGTAAAATCAAAGCTCCTCCAATTTACATAATATCGTGACTTCATTGTCCTACCTACTATGAACCTGACAAAAAAAGAATTGCCCACCCATGTCATAATATATAGTCATTGTCCTGTTGCTCCATCAAGCTGTCAGTTTCTTTTAAATACTAGGAATCCGTGCTTCAGTCTAATTGCATAGTTTTGTGATATACTGTGAATGCTTGCATTGCTATTCCATAAGATGCCATGAGTCTTTGTTGGGATAAAAATCACATACAGTTTTTATTCCAACAAGTCCATAGACTCATGGCATCTTATGGAATAGCAATGCAAATATCTTGGTGTGGGTGTTACGGTTTAATCATCAGGGAACAGATTTCAGATATATTTTGCCTCCTTCAGCATAGCAAGTTCCTACCCTTTTGCTTTTTGAACAGAAGAGTGAAAGTTCACTCTTCGTCAAGCCCAGCCACATCCATTCCAAGCCCCTATGGCAGTGGTGGCGAACCTATGGCACACGTGCCAGACGTGGCACTCAGAGCCCTCTCTGTGGGCATGTGTGCCATTCCCCGGAGATGGCGAGGGACTGGCCCCTGCCTCCCTGGCCCCGCCCACCCAGTCTACCATGACCAGCGTGGCCACGCCCACCCGGCACCCGGTGATAAATAAGTGGGGGATTGCAGTTTGGGCACTGGGTCTCTAAAAGGTTTGCCATGACTGCCCTATGGAGTTCTAAGCTAGGCAAAAATTCTTGGGGAAAGAAGTAGCAAAGATGCCAAGCGGCACCTTTAATAGTATTCAAGGTGGAGGAAATACTACGTGTAGAAGATTGATTTTGGTGTTGCCTGCTTCTTTTCTCAGCAGATCCTGAGAGAGCAGCATGAGGCTAGCTTTACATTCTTGTTCTAGATTGCCGCTGAGCTTGCCTAGAGCAAGTACTTCATGAATTCAAGGGAGATACGTAGGCATGTGTTGGCATTTATTGAAAATATAAGCCACCCAGAATCGCCTCGCGAGAGGGGCAGCAAACAAATTTAACACATAAATATATTTTGAAGTATGTTACCGTATTTGTCCCGTCTTAGAATCTACCATATTGAAATAAGTAGCAATAAATGCTTTAATAAATGACTTAAATGTTATGTTACATTATAATATTAGATGTAATTTTTGAAAATCCAATTTATCATATTTCACAAGTGTTTCAAGCCTGGGCTCATCCTTTAAGTAAACTTTCAGGTTTTATGCTTTGGAATAATGTTGTATGATGCCGACTTTATATTTTCCCATGAAGTGCATACGTTTTTCAGGTTCTTCCAGATGCTATTGTGTTGCCTTAGGGCAGGGGTAGGCAACCTTGGCCCTTTTATGACTCGTGGACTTCAACTCCCAGAATTCCTGAGCCAGCATAGCTGGCTCAGGAATTCTGGGAGTTGAAGTCCAAGAGTCATAAAAGAGCCAAGGTTGCCTACCCCTGCCTTAGGGTGTTGGAAAGATTATTTCTTTATGCTTTTGTCCAGTTAAAAAAAAAGGAACAACATGAGACATTCTAATTGGCCAGTGCTGTTTCCTAACACTTTTGGGGAAAACTATTTCATAGAGTAGCCTTCTAGATTTAATAGGGTATGCTGGGAAGCTTGAATATTTTCTATGCAAACTTTCTAAGCCAACGAGATATTTTTGAGTCATTACATATGACTCTATATGTTGTTCCCTTCCCTTCCTTTTCTTTCCACCTCATAATTTTCCTGGCCTCTCTCACATGTGATACGTGCTCATTAACAGTCTTAATTGCAAAAATTAACCTTCTCTGAAGGAAGAGTTAGAAAAATAATGCTAAGACTTAGTGTTATAAATGTTCTCTGATCTATCCAGCAATAATCCTTGCATCTGAAAGCAACTGACTGAAAAGATGACTCGGTTACTTGACAGATCTTATTAAAGCCTATCTCTTTTCTGTCTTCAGTCAGGCCAGTTCAGTGAAGACATGATTCCTACAGTGGGCTTTAACATGCGGAAAGTTACCAAGGGTAATGTCACAATAAAGGTACGTATCCTGCTTGCTAAGGCAATTATATTTTGCTAATGAGAAAAGCATGGGAAGAGTGATGAGACTGTCTTAATATAATTATTCACTAAGTTGCGTTGAATAAGATTAACGTAGTTCCCTGATCTGCTGTGTTCAAATATACAGTAGAAGGAAAACATTACATATAACACTTTACTAAAATCTCAGGGGAAAATATGCGTGTAGCCCTGTCTGTGAGCAACAAACTCATGTAATAACCTATAAATATGACTGCTCAAAATAAATCTTTCGAGGGAAGTCTTTCAGGCTTCAGAACTACTGCACCCACCATCTTGTACTGCTGGGTTTCAAGTTCACAAGTTGTGTCCTAGGCCTGGACAGTCTCGGTATAAGAGTAGAACCATGCTACCGAATGAGATTGTCTCTGCGAGCTTTTGCGAGCTCCTTATCCCACCACTGGTGGGAGATGAAACTAATTAAAGGCATCTAGAGCAATGGCTGCAAAAGACTGCAGATGAATTTGACTAAGCACTGGCCTACAAAGTAGTAATAACAGTGGCAAAACATTTGCATTTCTTTGTTGTTATTGCAGCCATAAATTTCTGCCCACTAGACCTATTTGAGATGACCCAGTTCCTTTTGAGAAATACAGGAGTGACAACGTGGCCAGGGACCTTGTGACGTTTTGTATGGGACTCTTTGAGGATAGAGGCAAGGCTGATGAAATCTGTACATTCTGTAGTATCCAGTCCATGATGGATAGGAGCTATGCTGTTCTGCATACGGTACTTAGGGACAAGTTACCTTGTCTGCATTGTTTGGATTCTTCAGAACTTTCTAGTTCTTTAACCAGCCTCTTATATTGCAGGAGTATTAAAAGAGGTGTTTGGTTGCTCTCCCTGGCAAACAAACATCCTGAGCTATAGTGTTCGATAAGTTGCAAAATCTCCAGATATAATTCTTTTTATTTTTCCCTTTTAAAAAGATTTGGGATATAGGAGGACAGCCACGATTCCGAAGTATGTGGGAACGCTACTGCAGAGGAGTTAATGCTATTGTGTAAGTTTTTTCTCTTTATTTTAAATGTTTTATTTTTCTGTTGTGTTTTGTTGCATGTTATACTCATCTATTTAGAAGGAAGTCTGGACTACAAAACCATGGACTTCTCTCAACTAAGGCTTGAAAGCTTATAGGTCTCACCTAACCCCCTCTTTGGTGGCCTCCATGTCCTATTTCAGAAATTTAGTAACAAAATCTCACAAGATGATGGTATTTATTTATTTATGTCACAAAAGAAGAAGCAAAATAGATACTTAAAGGCTATGCTAAGTTTAAAGCATCTAATTTACTTAAAATTCTCCCTTCCAAAAGCACAAAATAAAAAATTATTGACCCTTTTTTGGTGGTGTAATTCGTAATCTGCCTCTCCCTTCCGAGAAGCTGACTTTATATAGGTAGTCCTTAAGTTATGACCAGCGACTGTTTAAAATTATGATGGAGCTGAATGAAGGGAGCTTATGACCAGTCCATGAAGCTTCAGCCATTCAGTGTCCCTGCCATCACATGATTGAGATCTGGGTGCTCAGGCTCTTGGCTGGCTATTACGACATTGCAGCGAGTCATGGTCACATGACCATTTGTGACCTTCCCTGATAGCTTCCAATAAGCAAAGTCAATGGGGGAGCCAGCAAGAAAGGTTGCAAGCCACTCCTGCCACTTTTTCTCAAACCCACTACAGAGTATTAGACCCACTACACTTGGACCAGGGGTAGGCAACCTTGGCTCTTTTATGACTCGTGGACTTCAACTCCCAGAATTCCTGAGCCAGCATGGCTCAGCTTGGAAACCTCTTCCTTTCCCCTCAGCATGGCTGGCTCAGGAATTCTGGGAGTTGAAGTCCACGAGTCGTAAAAGAGCCAAGGTTGCCTACCCCTGACCTGGACCCACTTGTGTAGAGCTTCAGCACCCCCTCTCCTGCCTGGCTGAATGCCATACTGCATACCTATCTACTGTCCCAATGCTTGCCTTTGGGTTTTGCTGGCCCATTCCATACTCCCCAGCATCCTCCAACCATCACTGGCCTGCCTGTTCTCCTTACCTGCCTCTTCCCACTTAACTACACATGCAGTCCTGGGATTATGACAGCTAAACTGTGTGTTCATGTGACAACCACTTTACACTTCGCTTAATGACAGGTGTCATTGACAGTGGTCCCAAATGCCGGAACAATGATTCCAAATACAGTGATCTTGGCTTAATGACAGTGGTCCCAAATGCCATCATAACCCAAGAACTACCAGTGTGTCTCCCTCCCAACAAAAAGAGTGCTTTGCTCCTGTTGGAAATGCTAAATGCGTCTATCTCAGGAGAATGAAACAAGGCTTGAGATTAAATTTAAGATTGAGTTTGCAAAAATCCAGATGACCATTAAATGATGGCAAAGAGATTCAGAATCATTTTCTGCCATCTAGTGGTCATCAAAGTTTTGCAGCTCAGACCTAGTAACACTAACTTGCAGCACTTGGTAATCTCAAATTCTACTTTGCAAATGTGAGACCTTCAAGGTTTTCTAAAAGAATGAGCTTAAGGGCATGATGATGAAGTTTAACATGATGAATACAGGATTCTAATTTCATGTTGTCTTATAAAAAACATGCATAGCCGTTTAGAAATATAGAAAATAAACTAAATTGCAATATAGTTTATTTATTTTCTATCTTTCTAAGCTACTATGCTCCCTAATAACTCAAGGTTTATAGCATAATGACATGACAAAGGATTCCAAACAAGTTAAAATAAATTACAAAACTGAAGTTATTATTAATGAAAGCTTACAAATGTATCTTGCGGTTGGGAAGTAGAAATTTGTTGCAGCTGTTTCTTGTATTACTCTATTAGTAATATTCTGACTAAATAATTCAGTTAACATGGCTCTGTAATTTACATAAGTTTACATTATAGTTGGATGACGTCAGTTTAAATGAAAATGTTTTTAATGGTTGCAAATATAAATGAAATCTTGGAATTCACTATTATGGAATACTTAACATGGCTTAGAAGCCATATTGGAACTCTGTGGTGACACAGAATACAGATAGTCCTTGACTTCTGACTGTAATTCAGCCCAGAAGTATGGTTATAAGTTGTTATGGTTGTTAAGTGGGTCAACACATGACTGACTCTAATTTTATGACAGTTTTTGTCATGGTTGTTAAGTGAATCCATTTCACCCAATGGGTGTTTTTTGCCTGAAACAAGCAAAAAATATAAAAAATTAATGTCATATGACTGTTGACCGTAATGTTCAGCTGGTTCCCAAACTGCCAAAAAACAATTACATGACCACAGAGGGATGGGTCTGTTGTAACTTCAAAACTGTGTTGTAATTAGCTTTTGGGGAGGTAATAATAATAATAATAATAATAATAATAATAATAATAATAACAACAACAACAACAACAACAACAACAACAACAACAACAACAACAACAACAACAACAACAACAGTAAAAAGTTGGAAGGGACCTTGGAGGTTATCGAGTCCAACCCCGTGCTCAGGCAGGAAACCCTGTCATAATTTCAGATGAAAATCATTAAGTGACCAGTTATAAGTGGAGTACTTCCTATAGAATTAAAAAGTTGAAACTGTGTTACAAAAACAGGTATCAACATATTTTAAGTACAGCATAGGGAAATATTTAGGGAACACCGATCCCAAAGATTATCAATTGTACAATTTTCAAATTTGACTTGTTTTCTTACTTCCCCTCAGCTACTATGAAGATGAATTCTGAAAATCTGCAACATATTTTAATATAATTTTAGCCATGCTGTGCTATGGCTTTGATGAGTGTGGTGGGGTCACTAAATAAGTTTTTAGTCACTAAATGAGATTCTGATACCTTTTGTAATATTTAGTTGAAATCCCTAGTTCAGGGGTCCTCTACTCCCAGTCTGTGCACTGGCACCAGTCATGGCATGCCAGCAACTGGGCCACGCAAACAAGTGAAGCCTCATCTGCGGGATGCAGGCAGCACGCAAAACCACACCAACTTCAGTCCACGGAAAAGCCTTTCTCCACAGAACTGGTCTGTGGTGCCCAAAAAGTTAGGGGCCTCTGCCCTAGTTATTTTGGGAGGGGAATGTTGGTAATACTGCTGGACTGGTATATCTTGCATTGCACAAACTGGTTCAAACTAATTCCTTTTAATAGCTATATGGTAGATGCTGCGGATCGTGAAAAAATAGAAGCTTCTAGAAATGAGTTGCACAATCTTCTAGACAAACCACAGCTACAAGGAATTCCTGTGAGTAGTGGACATGTTAGTCCTGCCTGAAAACCTTTGAAGAAATTGATAAGAAAATGTGTTTGAAATTATTTGTTTAGAAAATAATTACATTGTCTGTGGACACTTTTTCTTGAAGTTTGATATACTGCTAGTTAAGTACATCTTTGTCATGTAAATCTTTCTCTGATTCTTATGTTTATTTTTTTAGGTTTTGTTAATATAATGCAAGTTGAAATAGGTCTACTAAAACAGCGGTCTCCAACCTTTCCAGCTCAGCAGAGGCGTGGGGAGAGGGGATGGTTTCACACATGAACATGCACATGTGTGCACTCACTACTTCCGAGGCCCGGTTCTGAACGGGTTGCAGCCCAGTACCTGGGTGCGAACCGGGGGTTGGGGACCCCTGTTCTAAAAGCTTCCATAGCAATAGACTGTAGAAATATACTGAAATTGTAGACCAATGTACAAGTTATTAAAGGGACGAGTAATTTAAAACATCTTGAGGCACTGGGTAAATTATTAAGCAGGACAGGAATATCTTGTTTCACAAGACAAAGTAAAGGGCTTTGGACTATCAGTGCAAAAAAAGACTGAGCTGAAATGATTAACTATTGGTCAATTATTTCGACTTGTACTATTCAACTTCTCATCTACTATTATCAAATTTTCCTTTTGAAATGGTTTTCCCTGCAGCTTCTGAGTGCTTCTGATAAGGTCTATGGGTTATCTGGCTAATTGGCTATTCCTATGAGGGAATAAATGCTGCAACTTTAGTTCCTTAATATTTCCTCTATGCGTCACAAAAGATTGATTCTTGTTGAAATGAAATTTAACTGCTTCCTTCCTTAAAAAAATAAATGCTAAAAATCAGTACATATTTTCTCTTCTCAGGTTCTAGTACTTGGAAACAAAAGAGACCTTGCTAATGCACTGGATGAGAAGCAGCTTATTGAAAAAATGTGAGTAAGCAAGCATATTTTATGGTTTGTTTTTTTTAAAAAATAAGTTTTAGACTGGTGTGTCCAACCTTGGCAGTTTTAAGATTTGTGGACTTCAACTCCCAGCATTCCATGCTGGCTGGCGAATTCTGGAAGTTGACATGCACAAGCCTTAAAAGTTAATTAATTTTGTGTTAGCCCTGCTCACGTGGCACAGTAGACCGTGCAGTTGTTTTTTATAGACTTTTTCCCTGATTCAGAAGTCACCTGGCCAATTGGATTCAGTAGGCCACCTCTCTGGCTTAATCACAATGTGGAATCGTCTCTTCATTTGGGTTAGATGCTAAATCAAACTGCAGGGGAGCTTAGAATGGGTAGAAAGCACTTTCAGTAATCTGGGATTCTTTCTTGGAGGGTTGCATTTTGAGGGCCTAAGAAGCATGGAACTTGCAGAACAATACTTTTTTTTTTTTTTTGCAATATGGGTAGTAGGAAGAAATGAGATCACGTGATACTTTGCTATTTTTTTCAGCCATACAAAGGCCTTTGGAATATTGTCTATCAGTGGTAAATATGGGTATGTCCAGTATACATCACAGAATTGTTTTAAATAAAGAACAGTCTATTTGCTGGTCTATAAAATGATCTGTGTCTGAGCTTTATAACGATGGATTATTTTAGTTATTTTGATATACAAATATGCCTGCTGTCATAGGAGAAAGTTTCCAATAAACTGCCTTTAATTAATTCACATTTTAACGTGAATCATATTTATGTCAAGTTTAATAGGATGTTGCTGTCAGATTTTCACCAAATTATGAGTTGCTTCTCTTCCAGGAACCTGGCTGCTATTCAAGACAGAGAAATCTGCTGCTACTCCATTTCTTGCAAAGAAAAGGACAATATAGGTAATAACAAAATCAATAATGTTAACTTTGGAGTACGCAGTGTGTTTCCCATGGCTACCATAGTTAAAAAAAAGGGCAATGGCAAATTGAAAGAAGTTTAAAGGAAGGCTACTAAAGTACCATTCTGAAAACCCAAGTCTTTGAGGAACAGTTAAAGCAGAGGCTCCCAGCCTTTTCCTTACCCGCACCCCTAGAACGCTTCTGATATATTCTTGCACCCCTTACAAAAGTTCAAAATAACGGCAATGAATTATGCATATAATTTTGAAAATCCAAGTTTTCGCACCCCCTGGAACAGTGGTTCTCGACCTGTGGGTCGGGACCCCATTTGGGGTCGATCGACCATTTCACGGAGGTCGCCAAGCAAGGCTGTCCGCCATTTTTTTCCCCTTTTCCGGCGGGTGCCTTACCTCCCTTGAGCTGGGCCAGCTGGTGGTCGGCCTGCTCCGTCTCTGCCGCTTGCCAGCTACGCCTTGGCTGGCGCAGGGGGCGGAACCACGCATGCGCGGCGCTCCCGGGCAGGGAAAGTCCTCGACTTACGACTGGTTTAGTCCTCGACTTACGACCGGTTTAGTCCTCAACTTACGACCGGTTTAGTCCTCGACTTACGACCGGTTGGGGGTCGCGGCATTAAAAAGGTTGAGAACCACTGCCCTGGAATATTGTCTCGTACCCCCCAGGGGGTACGAGCACCCCTGGTTGGGAATCCCCGAGTTAAAGGATCTGGGTATGTTTAGTATACAGAAAGATGATTCCGAGGAGATATGATAGCTGTGTTCATATATCTGAAAGGTTTTCACAAGATGAGGGAATGAATTTATTGTGTTGCCAAGCAACTAGTAGAATTAAAGAAAGGTTTAGGCTAGACATCAAGCTGTTAGCCAGTGGAACAGGCTGCTACATGAAGTTATGAGTTTTTCTTTGTAAGGTATCTTCGAACAAGGCTGGATTGTCATCTGTGAAAGAGGCTGCATAGATGGCCACCCCCTCTTATAATGAAATCTGGGCAGTTCCCAAACAAAATTAAAAAAAAAACATAATCCTATTAAAATACATTAAAATAAAAAAAAGCTGGTGCTATTTTTGAATTTTAAATCAGTGTCATTTGGGTGGCAAATACTTTTTGTATAAAATGAGACTGATGTGAAAACCTCCATTTTGCGAGCATTATAAAAACTGAGGTTTGTTATTTATGACACCTAAATTTGTATTCTAGAACAGAAAGCATATTTCAAAATATGTCTTTGAAGAGGTCTTAAAAATAAATATATATCTTTAAAGATCCTTTTAGAATTTATGAAAAGAACTCCCTTGTATTTCCAAAGTTTCTAAGGTTATGATTCAAGAAATTCATACTACAAAAGGAATGTATTAAAACCTGTTCAACATCCTTTCAAGTCCAGTTAAATGCAAGGCAAGATCCATATGCGCTAAAGGGCTATTTAAATTTATATACAGTATTTTTTCTTTTACAAGAATCTGATTTTCTTGCATACGTATCTTTTTAATGAGATGTCTAACAGTTGATAGCAAGTCTTGCTTTGTGAAAAAAAACTATTGACTGTGACAATGGATCTTGTTAAATCAAAGAATTAAATATTTAGATATGCTTTTCATAGAATAACACCTACTGACTAAAGAATTTGAATTAGCACTTGAGTAGCCTTGTTGCCTACATTGAAGTTCATTTTTAATTTAAAAAGAAAAAGAGTAATGCAGTAGGAACAAACGTCGAATGAACTAAAATTACCAAAGCCTCTTCAAATAACTGCCACAGACTTTTAACAAGCTTCAGAAATATTTTCATTATTGATTCAGCCACACAGAAGATACTTCTGCTTGTTATCTTACAGTGGATGTTTCTGGAATCTGAAAAAAAAAATGGATTTATGTCCACTCCAGTCTAAATGTTGATTTTTAAGGATGATTAGGTACAGCAATTATTTTGAAAACCAATTGCCGTATTTTTCTTTTTCTTAGATATCACACTTCAGTGGCTTATTCAGCACTCAAAGTCTCGAAGAAGCTGAAAATGTTCACCTAGCTGCTCATTTGGCCATATTCTCAATTGTCTACTCCCTCCGTGATGAATTGTTATCCAGGATAGTCGTCCTGTGTCCAAGGAATTGCCTTTTTTCACAGTTCATGCCTCCATATGCACTGCTGAATGACTTATAATCCTACTTCTGTCAAAGAGTTGGCTAGAGTTGTCATAAGTCGTGCAAATGTTTTTTATTCATTTCATCTAGACAGTGGCAGTGGGTACCTCTTCTTCAGATTTCCCCCCCCCTCTGGTCTTCCTGATCCAGATTTTTATATTAGATTTTCTGCACAATTATTTCATTCTTGTATGTAGCTGCTCATTGGAAATGCTGGCACGTGGCAGCACAGGGATTAGGTCAGCTCTTATTATAAAGCTTTTCCAACACTGTTTAAATGGGATACTGTACTAATTTTTCCTCCCAGATGCATGTGATGTATATTGTAAAAAGGTTTCAAAGGAAAGTGCGAAGCACTAGAATTAAATCACTAAATTATCATAAATTCTCAAATTGTATTTCTCCCAATGAATAAATAATTCAGGTTGTCAGCTTTTTTTTTTTGTATTGTGCAGGGCATTGCTAATTTCTTTATATTTTCTAAAGTTGTTTTAAGTGGAGCAAGGAATAAAATATTTCAAAATCAGCCTCTCAAAAAATTGAACGTGTAAGCAGGTATAATGTAATGTTGAATTAGATGGAACAGTCACATCTTTCTTCTAGAAATGCTTTACACAGACTACAGCTGTATGACATTCTGGATGCCATATTAATTTCCAGCACAAAAATATGTGTCACTGTCTAGCTTATTCTTCTATTAATGGAGTAGTTGTGCACAGTTGCACTTGGTGCTAAATACCTAGGCTATTGTGACAACACTAGGTTTGCCTGCTTCTCACTGTGTAATCATGTATAAAGTTCATAGGCTATGAAACATTAAATTGTGTCTTGAAGCACAATATAATTTATGAAGTGATTCTCTATCTCAATTAGCTTCTGCAGCATAGAGGTTATTTGAACTGGAAAAAATAACACTACTTTCATATCTTTACATTCTTGGTAGTGTCAATATCTAAACCGATTTGTCAAAGCTGAGGTTGTTGATGCAGTAACGTTGAGGTAGGCTACAGTATGCAAATACATGGTACAGGTGTCTCTGTTGCTCCTCACTGTAATATTTTAAGGAACACCTATAAATGCTGTTTAGAGCCCTTGTTTAATATATATTTGATGCATCCATAGGTACCTTCTGAATGTGCTTGTTCAAGTACAAATTGTTTCTCAAAAATGAACATTTTATATTGGATCAAGTACTGCTATTAGCTATAGTATGTTTTCTTTTGTTACCTGCATGCATAACAAAACTCCTCTCGCCTTACATAAATATTCTGTTATTTTCAAGGATTCTTTGCCAAAAGGCATAGATGGTACCTTTACAGTAATACATGAAATGTTTGTATAAGCCTATTGTAGTTCTGTCATAGATCAACTGGAGCAAGTAAAATGAGTAGCTACAGTGGCAGCAAATCTAGATTCCTTTAAAGTGTGCTTAAAGCATTACAAGTGTAATGTACAAATGATTGAACTGAGGCCACAAACATAAAGATGTGCCCCTGCACAATCAATTTTCAGTTATAACTGCCATGGCCTTATTGTTCCCGTACAAATTCCTGCACTGTTGCAATACAGAAGTACTGCCCCCATTTACAAACTGAGCTTGCATTTTTAACCTCTATATGCTTCAATAAAATCCTATATTGTTGGTGCTGTGGAAAAGGTTCACTGACTCCCTATTATATATGTGGCTCACTGTGGACTGCTGTACTTGACAAAAACAATTCTGCTTGTGCCTAAAAAAAATAAGGAAATTGAATTAGGACCCGTCAGCCTTTCCTGCAGAAACTAAATTATTGTTTAGGTAACTGCCCTTTTGCTGAATTCAACATATTTGGGATTTTAGTGTATACCACACAGCTTTCAGTGTTTTGACGTCCCCAAACCACTATCAATTTTTTAATCTTGCATTAATCTTGGCATGTGAACAACTTACACATTTATGAAATTCTGTAAATATGTGAATTTTTTTATTTAGGTGGAATGCATTTTGTTTGTTTACTGCTATTTAGCTTTATCCAATAAACTTTAAGTTTTCAGGGTTATGTTGATATTTATATAACTTGACTCCTCAAGAACTGTTGTTTAGTTGAAATATGTAAGAGTACAGATCTACTCCAGTTATTTCACTCAAACTTGAGTGTATGCTTTATATACTACAAGTAGCTGAAGTGCCTGAGTTAGAGACCATATTCTCTCTCCATTGTGTATTCTAAAATTAAAACACATGAACCAGTTTTGTTGTAATGGTTAAAGGTCCTGAGTTCTACTTCTGCCTTAGATATGAAATCAGCTAGGTGCCTTTGGGCCAGTCACTCTCTCAGCCTTAGGAAGAAGGCATGGGCAAGTGACTCTTAAAATCTTATCAAGAAAACTTCAGGAGTCAAGACTGGCATGAAGACCAACAGAAAAAAATATATATAGCAGTTATCTATCTTATTTAATAAAAACATGTTTTCTGTACATTTTCCTTTTTGCAAAAACATTGCTTACGCACTAAGTACTTAAAACTAAGGTAGAAAAATGGAAGGCTTTAGAATAGTTTCAAACCTACTGTATATTAGTTCAACTCTCTCAAAAGAGCAAAATCACCAGAAAAGGAAGTAAAAAGACTTCCAGCATAGACCTTTGGCATGTTTCCTTCAAATTAATGCATTGGTCCTGAGATAAGTATTTTACCAAACTTGGCTTAGAACTTCTGCCAGTTTAACCATTCTAGCATAATGTGATGAAATCCCACCCTCTCGCCATCATAAAATGATTGTGTGTGTGTGTAACAGAATTGATTTATTATATTCTAATTGAAGTGGAATAGATAAGTGATAGTATTAGCTGACTTTCACTTAAACATAAGACCTGCTCCTCTTACAGCAATTTTTTTCCTGCAGGGGCCAACCCAGTATCTTTGGGGCAGAGACATACATACCTCTGTGCTGTCATTGTTCCCCTACTGTTGGTGAATGCAGTTCCAGTACTCTTGCTGTAACATTGAATCCTTAAGATCAATAGCCCTTAAGAGATGTCTTCCGTGAATTTATCTAATCCCTCCCCCAGCCATCCAAGTTAGTAGCCACCATATCTTGTAATGAATTCCACATGTTTTGTTTTCCAATCAGCTTCACTGGATAGTTACTAGTTGCCATGGGTTGAGATAACAGGAAACACTCTGTCCACTTTCTCTATGCTACAAATGACTTCTCCACCTCATTGTGTCCCTTTC
The DNA here is from genome assembly GCF_001527695.2 of Protobothrops mucrosquamatus. Taxonomy (NCBI): domain Eukaryota; kingdom Metazoa; phylum Chordata; class Lepidosauria; order Squamata; family Viperidae; genus Protobothrops; species Protobothrops mucrosquamatus. The sequence continues at coordinate 103,856 of NW_015390283.1, read as the reverse complement.
CCCATTCCTGTTTTGGTTTGCACACCTGTTTTGCTGTTACCCTTTTAGATGTAGAGCCTAGAACAGGGGTCTCCAAACTTGGCAGCTTTTAAGACTTGTGGACTTCAACTCCCAGAATTCCTCCCAGAGGAATTCTGGGAGTTAAAGTCCACAAGTCTTAAAGCTGCCAAATTTGAAGATCCCTGGCCTAGAACTATACATACTGTAGTAGCTGTCTCTCCAATCCAATTTATTTTGATCAAAGATCAGACACTATCAGCATGTTTCTCTATGGAAAAAAAGCATTTTAATACCAAAGATAAAAATTTGCCTAAAGGGCATATTGTTCATTGCAGCTTGAAGTTGGTTGTTTGCAATTTATAATATGTATGACAAAGATGTTCTTATCACATGTTTCAGAGATTTGTAAACATTTTCTAACGATTCCAAGCATGAATTTGCCATTTTCAAGTCTGCTGCACACGGAGTCCCATCTACAGTACATTGACTTATCTACCATGAACCTGTGGTTGCTGTCCCCATCACAGTGTGAATTTGGCAGTGGGTGTTGTTTTCTCAAATTATTTCAGTTTCCTTGACTTAAACAGAACTGCATTTACCGTAAGGTTCACCCCTTGATTTAAACAAAGCCCCAACAATTATTTTTACCATCTGAATAGTTTAGTATCATCCACAAACTTTAACAAGCCTACTAATAAAATTAATCTGATTATCATAAACAAGTGATTGCAGGGATGCATCAAAGTCATGTAAAAACGTATGCAATTGGATTCTTATTGTACATACTCCTGTTGCTTGCATATAGGTAGTCCTTGAGTTTTGACCACAAACGACTCCTGCAATTGCAGTTGTAAGTTGTAACGGTTGTAAAGAAGGTGTGTGATCAGATGTGATCTTATGATGGGGTGTTTTTTTTGCAGAGATTGTTAAGCAAATGCAGCAGTCATTAAGTGAATGAAGCAGTCATTAAGTAAACCCATTGTTTGTAAGGGGGCAGTTTTTGCAGGAAACCAGAAGTAAATACTGGTTTCTGGCAAAACCATTGTAAAATCATTGGTCAAATAACCATGAGGCACTACAAATGACAATAAATATGGGCTGGTTGCCAAGTGCTCCAAATGTGATCATGGGGAGACGGAACGACATCAGAACTTTGAAATTAGGTCCCAAGTAGCTTTTTTGGGGGGAGGGGATGGGTCTGTTGCAACTTCAAATAGTTGCTAAGCAACTGTCTAAGTTGAGGACTACCTACACAATATATACCAGCTCAACATACAGCCATGCATACTCACATTTCTTAGATATCCTTTGCTTCCTAGGAAGCAAAATCTTTTAACTTGATTATATAAGGTTCTTTTCTTGAGAAGGAGGATTTACCTCTGATAGTTATGTTCTAAGTCTCTACATTGTGTGGCTTTCCTAATCTCAGCACTGATTTCTACAAAACTGCACAGAAGTGTCAGAGGATTTTAATAAAATTAACTCTTCTCTGTGCTTTGTCATCCTATAGAGTTCTGTATATTTGAGCTGAAAATACTAAAACATGATGTTTTGAGAATAGACACATGATTTGGAAGCAGGCATTTCCCCTAAATTTAGCAGGTTCTGGGTAGTACACACTGTGAACGTGTCTTAATACATCTTTGATATAACATAGCCGTACCCTCTGAGATTCGGGCGGCAGTTGTGTGTTTCACCTACAGAACTCAACACCATGTTTAGTAAATCTACTTACATGGTTTATTATGGGAACTCATTAGAATGTGCAAAGTAGAATATGGAGTTTCCTATACTATACTATACTTTACTTTACGGTGTCCTAGACTAGCAGTCCTCAACCTTTCTGGCACCAGGGACTGATTTTGTAGAAGACAATTTTTCTACGGGCCGGGGACAGGATAGTTTCACATGCAATCTAGATCCCATGCATGCCCACCACTTCCACGGACCGGTTCCTAACAGTTCATGGACTGATACCGGTTCGCAGCCTGGAGATTGGGAACCCCTGGCCTAGGCCACCTTTAGAGGCAGATTTACATAATGATTTGCAATGTGTGATATGGAGGTGACCCCCAGATATCTGTCTGTCTGTCTGTCTGTCTGTCTGTCTATCTATCTATCTATCTATCTATCTATCTATCTATCTATCTATCTATCTATCTATCTATCTATCTATCTATCTATCTATCTATCTATCTATCTATCTATCTATCTATCTATCAAATGTACATGCTTTCCCCTCATCTCATTATCCAAAGCAACTGTGGGTGGTGTACCATACAATAAAGACACAATAAAAAAACATTACAAATGATTAGCTAAAACCAAGTGCTTAAGTTTGTGTAAAAGTTCTATTATCTCGCAACAGAGAAATAAAAATAAAATTGGGGACAATTGTGTATGCTAATGTTATTAAAGCCTAAACTTTCTGGGTAATTTTTTCTTAAGTTTCGTACCAATGTTGCAGAACAAGCATAAAATAAGCTGTAAAGTACTCCACAAATCAAATGCTGGAGAAGTGAAACAAAATAACCAGTAATCTTTTGCGTGCTGACTGAAAATTGGGAAACTGCTACAATACCATTGCATCTTAAGCAATGGCATAATATCATGAGTGATGTGACAAATGTTGCTGAGAAATCTGATAGAAACAGGCCATCCTCCACTTTTCAGTATATATAGAGAATCCATCAGGTCAACCAAGTGATTTTCATCCAGAACAAAGTCAGAAACCTAGGCAGGAAGGGAACAGTTTTCTTCAAAGAAAACTATGGAATATTAATTTGTGATTTATTTATATGTACTGTTGACTTTGTGGAACAATGATTTGTGCTTTGTACATGATATTTTGTAGATAGCAGAAGCTAGTATCTCTCATGCATTTATGTAATATAATATGAGCAATGAAATTAAAGTAGACCTTGTACATCACATTAACAAGAGAAACAAAATAAGCATTCAGGGAATAAATCTTCTATAGTTAGAATATAGAATAATAAGGCTGGAAGGGACCTTGGAAGTCCTCTATCCAACCCCCTGCTTGAGCAGGAGATCTGATATTCTTTAGAATCTGCCCAGAGTCACCTTGTGGAAGAGATAAATAAAATAAAAAAGGAGTAATCTTTATTCCCAGTTCATAATTACTTTTATACAAAGCATTGGTTTTTTAAATATTATTTATTGTTTTATCATAAAAAATAAAATACAAAACAGTAAAACAAACAAAATGAAATAAAAGCATACATTCACCCCTTCTTCTTAGCAGGTTTAGGACAATCTTAATGAGCACAATCTAATACTACTGGACCTAATGACACCGAATATGAAGGCTTTCCATCATACCAACCATCTTTGTACAGTAATTTGCTACTAATATAATCTGGTATATTGTCTCCAAAATCAACACATCCTTTTCCAACCAACTTGCAAGAATTGTCAGTAGTTCTAATATTGAGGGTTTACTTTCTTCCCCTATAAGGGTTTCATAGCCATTATTGCTTATGATATTTGTTTAGTGTGTGTGATTTTTTTTGCTTTATCATTGCCTTTTTTTTTAAAGCAATAGAGTGGTCAAGGGAAATTTAAAAAGAACATAACCGTAGCTCATAATCCACAAGAGGTCTCATGTGCTATTAAATATAAATGTTTAACTGAAATAATGTGACTTTCTTAATTCAAAAAATATTCCTCTTAAAAAGGAATGCTGCTGAATTTCATAGCAGAACAAAAGCTAAATGCAAATCGTCTAAGTACTCTCAACATTAAAAAAAAAACCTTCCAAAAAAGAACCTCAGGAAATAGGTGAGTTATATTATTCTTATAAATTACAAGCAGGTTCTGATTATTTTCTGAAGCTAAATGCATATATGTCCTTCAACAGTAAATAAACTGCAGAACTTCAGAGCAATTTCATAACCTATAATATTTTGTGTATATACAAGATCTGATTAGCTGATGAAAAATAGATACTTCTCACAGCATTGTACCTGTGCATTGTACTTATCCCCTCCCCCTCAAGTCCTGCTATGCTGCCTCATTATTGTGCATGGGGTATTAGGTGGGTATTCCTGTGAGGCATAAACAGAAAATACTGGTCCCTAAGACATGAAGGCCATCTCCGTTAAAACAAGAGGGCACCCTATATTAGGCATTATATAGTATAGGAAGGTGTTGTGGTAAATCATAGATATATTTATCAAGATAAAGTGATTATATAGACAGCCATTAAAAGATAAGATGCTAAATTCAAATGACCTTTGTAAAAACACAGAAGATGGAAACAGATATGGAAAAGAATGGAAAGTCTTCCAAAAGATCTGCAACCTCCGGTTGCAAACTCAAATAGGTTTTCTAAAAGATAGCAATGGACAGATAGAACTGATTTCAAAAAGATCAAAGATGGATGGAAGGAGTATACTGAAATTCTGTGAGGCACAGATGCCAATATCTATGATACCTTAGAACAGTAGTTCTTAACCTTTTCTTCACCAGACCCTTTTGTGACCAACAAAGCCTTAACTCAATATTTAAATCATAACATTTCTTCAACCCTTTGTGGACCCCCTGTGACATTGGCCACCCCCCAGGGTTCTGCCTTAGAAGATACTACCTCCTTACAAGAACCTGTACTGTTAGAAAATAAATTTATGCAACTCATTACAAGGTCAGAAGGGTACAGGAACTAATGCAATACCTACAGAAATATGTCAAGCAACAGAAGATCAATAAAGGTTCTAATCGAGCTTTGCCAATATATTTGGATTATGACACAGTGCCCAGTAGATTAGAAGAGGTCAGTCTAATATAAATACAAGGAGACTTAGCAGACGATGCAAACTCTCATGCAGCACATCATCTTTAATTTCACATGGTAGCAAAATAATAGTGTTGAAGGAAAAGTCTTCATTATGGTTCAGTCCAAGCCAGGAATAAACAACATGGCAACTGTTTTAGAAAGAAGGTTGAAGTTTATTGAAGAGGAGAGCCAGATAGGAAGATGGCTCTGGAAGAAAAGAGAGAGAGAGTACATGTAGGGAGTGGGTTTTTATACCCACTGGAGCCTTTTGTTTGGAGTTGTTCCTGTGGCATGAACTTTGACCTGAGTCTGAGTGTGCCCTTTGGCATCTGTGGGTTAATCCTATTATGTCCTGTCTTAGAGTTTGGGTGGGGTATGTAGATTTTAGGTGTCTTTGTCTCTTAATCTTCTAGCTTCAACCTTCCTGAATAGTTTACAGCTGTATTTCTACAGAGCTGGCTTCTGCTCGGGGGAGGGAGACTTCGGGATATTAAGAAAAAACTGGGTATGCTTTTCTGCCTCTTTTAAGATTCTTTGAGAAACACAATATTCTCCCCCTTTTTAATGTTTCCTTCTGGGGGGGGCTGACTTCCCACAACGGTTATGGTCATCGAAGGCATATTAAGAGCCCTTCATGCAAATAGAAATGCCAGATGTTCAAAACAGTTTTAGAAAAGGCAGAGACATTAGTGCAGATGTACACTAGGTAATACAGGAAGTCAAAAGGATACTCCAAATTATTTCATTAATTATAGACAAGTCTTTGATTGTGTGTCGCAACATCAAGGTGTAGTATGTCCTTGGAAAAATGGGAATCCCGAAACAACTCATTGTCCTCATGAAAATTCTGTACATAAGACAGAAGACATGGTCTACTACAACGTGGACGAAGAGGATGAACTCAATTATTATAGTGATGGATGCATCGTCCTAAAACCTGAAGGGTCAGATTAGGGATACATCATCCAGAAGAAATTACCCACGTGGATGGCAGCGACTTGATGACAACCAGTCAAAAAGCGATTAGTGTAGTGCAGGGGTAGGCAACCTTGGCTCTTTTATGACTCGTGGACTTCAACTCCCAGAATTCCTGAGCCAGCATGGCTGGCTCAGGAATTCTGGGAGTTGAAGTCCACGAGTCATAAAAGAGCCAAGGTTGCCTACCCCTGGTGTAGTGAAAACACAGAAATCAGGGAAATAGGTGGCAAAACCTTTAGTTGGCGCCAAGAATTTTTTGGGGGGGGAGGACACGTAAACTCCCTTTCCCATTAGCCAGTTAGCTAAACTATAAACCACGCCTCCCGGCGATCCAGCGGCTGAAAGGCCAACCAATCTCCAAGTTCCCAAAGGGGCTTGCAATATCGCTCCGCCCAGAAGCTAACCCATTCTTTCCGATTGGCTAAACCGGGCCGGAGGGGGAAAAAAAAAAAATCGCAGCGTGCCACATCACTCTTTCTCGGCGGAAGCCCTTCCCTCGCGGTCAACGGCGACACGCGCCTTACGCTGACGTCATTTTCATCCGTCCGCTCTTCGGTCCGGAAGTTTTGGGAGGCGAATCCAAAGGCGTTCTCCGCGGGAGTGTCACAATGCTTCCTTTCTAACTCTGCCTCCCCTCCGCCCGCCCGCGGCCGCCGGTCACACCCTTCGCTCTTAAAGGAAACGCGTCGTTCTTTGAGCCGAGGAGGAGTTGGGGGAGGCGCCGCGCGGCTTCGCTTTCGGCCCCCGCCCGCGCTCCCCAGGGCGCGGAGCGTTCCGAGCACAACTTCCGCGAGAAGTATGCGCGTGAGAGGAGAGCGCGGAGGCTGTGGCGGCTGCGACTCCTCCGACCATGCAATGGCGGTCGTTGGTGTTGGCGCTGCTGGCCCTGAGACTGGCCGGGCAAGCCCTCCTGTGGCTGGCGGGGCCCAGCTTCGGCTTCTACCAGCAGCGCCTCCGGACTTTTTCCTGCGGCAGCCCGGCCAAGGAAGGAGACCCCTCCAGCTCGCGGTGCCTCAAAGCCCCTCACTGGGCCTCTTTCTTGGGACGAGTTTGGGGAGGCGATAGCGGCGGAGGCGAGGGCGGCCGCGGGGAGAGCCTCAAACCCACCGCCGCTTCTTCCTCGTCGTCCCGCCGCGGTGGCCACGACGAGTACGAGCAGCGCTACAACCGGGCTTTCCCCCCGCAGCTCCGGGCCCAGTTGCGCGACGCCGCCCGCAGCATGTTCTCTTTCGGCTACGACAGCTACATGGCCCACGCTTTCCCTCAGGACGAGCTCAACCCCATCGACTGCCGCGGGCGCGGCCCCGACCTAGCTGACCCGTAAGTTGCCACGCCGGGCTCGGAGGCGTTGGAGCGGCCGAGAGGGCAGGGGTTGCCGCCGTGGCTCTCGCCTTCCCCCCAGCCCGGCTGTGTTCAGGACATGGGGTGTGGGGTTGGCGAGGAGAGGGTGGAAAACACAGGCATTAGGTGAGCGTCCTCAGGGGAGGTATAGCTGCTTTGCCTGTCAGTTAAATGGACGGTGAGTGTCTGTGCTACGGTAATGTAAGGATTTGGCTTGAGAAAGAAAGATTTAATGAAGAGAAGGACGAGGGGGGACATGATAGCAGTGCTCCAATATCTCAGGGGCTGCCACAAAGAAGAGGGAGTCAAGCTATTCTCCAANCAGTGAATGCTCCAACACTGGAAGTTTTTAAGAAGAGACTGGACAGCCATTTGTCTGAAATGGTATAGGGTTTCCTGCCTGAGCAGGGGGTTGGACTAGATGACCTTCAAGGTCCCTTCCAACTTTACTATTATTATTATTATTATTATTATTATTATTATTATTATTATTATTATTATTATTATTATTATTATTATTACTAGCGATTGCTGTGTGATGACTGAGAGGTACGTCGAAAGTACATTTTTGAAAGATAAGAATGGCTTTTATCCTTTTGATTCAGTCCTCACAGTGCTTGATGTGTTTCCAGTTCATTGCTCTTCATTGTATGTATAGGAACAATTAAATGCCACAAACACCCTGATTTAAGAGGCTGACAATAAAAATAAAAAGTCCCAGTAATACGTGTGAAGGTAGTGCAAGACTGCAAGAGTCGCAGGATATGAACAGGTGAAAGAGTAGAATCATGATAGTGATAATAAAATATGATTATTGTTTACTGAAGTCTACCACTTCTTTGAAGCAGCGTGTGGAAGGATTTAGTAGAGGGTGATAACCATGATTTATTTAGCGCAGTCTCTTTCAAATTCCTTTTCTTTGTTAGATTTTTATAGTTCAGTGTCTGACAGAATTATGTTGAATTTGGTGATCGTATCTTGCATGTTGTTTATACTTCTAAAAATCTTTGACCTTCTTGAAAATTGCATAAGCGTTGCTTCATTCCCCCCAAGAGGAATCTTTCTCAGGTGTAAATACTAAGCTTACTGCTTTGAAAGTATTAATAATTTCTATGTATGCCTGTCTCTTGCAGCCACATATATCAACCCCAGATTGCTTTTGAATAGTTGCATGTGAATGTTGAGATGCACTTTCTAGATTAACAAATCCAAGGGGACATGTCGCATGTATACTATTGGGCAAGTTGATTTAGAAGTCAGTTTTATGATATCTTAAAAATAATGTATTTTTTTCTAATTATTCCCAACCTGAGAATATAATAAAAAGCCTGATGGATAATTCTTCTATCTAACCTTCTCATAGAATTGCTATCCATAGTAATAAATAATATTTTGGGGAGCAATAGGCCATTCTTTGTGTAGTTCCCAACAATTGGCATTGATATTGGGGAGAGAGTATGTTTATGTGTATAAAATCCATCATAACCAGTAGGGCTATGTAAGTCACTTGGAATAATTCTATGCAGCAAAATCATGAGTAAAGAGCATTGATGATTTAAGTAGTTGACCTTGCCAGAGGTTGGTGTGTCCACTTTAACAGCTGTTCCTGTGAGAGTACATTCATAGAAGTCATATTTGTTGGAACTGCTGAATTAAAGCAAACTTCTAGAAAATGTATATTGCCCTAATGAAAAATAGCTGTTGATAGTTGCTAGTTCAATATAGGCTTATTTTCCCTGACTATGTAATCCTTTTTTAAAGTGATCACACTTTGCACTATTAGATTCTGTAGTTTAACAGGACATAGTGTGATTGTTTTTGACAATCCTGAATGCCTCTGTACTTTATTGGATGTTTCTAAAATTTGTTAGATGACATATGAAAATAGGGCATTCTTTTTTTTTTTTACATACATGTTTTACACATACTACCCTTTTTGCGGCTCTAAAAATCTCTTTTCCTATTCTTGGTGATTAACATTGCAGATAGTATTTCAAATGCAGTTGCATTTTTCATGCATACTATTATTATAGTGCATAAAATATTGGCAACCTTTTTAGTGTAACTTTTAATGTTCCCTATATAGAATTTATATAGACAGTTGCCCCAATAGTTTCCATTGAGCTATATAACGCATTCCTGAGGAACTTTAATCAACTTGGTCCTTGTAAGAATATTTATAATGTTAATTTTTTGCTTCCATGTGCATTCCATTTTATTTTGTGACAATGATCTTCATTGCTATTTTATTTGCAATTTTGAAATATTCTTCTGAAACCACTTGCGTTATTTTTTGCTTTTAGTAATCCTAAAACATTAAATCACCAAATGCAGTCACCTTACTATTCATCCTTAACTCCAGAGATGATTCATGAAAGAGCTTAAAAAGCACTGGACCCAATACAGAAATTGGGTCCCAATTGAGAAATACTAGTTATGGTATTTATCTGTAAAATATAATGTACAACTGTTGCTGCTTTTTCCTTCCTGATTAAGCCAGGAGTCCCAAACCTGTGGCCCACTACTGGGCTGTGGCCTAATTGCCACTGGGCCACATGAATGGCTGGCTGGTGCCTGCGTGTGCATGGTTCTGTTCCCGCGAGCAGCGCTGCTTCGTGGGTGTTCGCAGCCCCACTCGTGTGAGCATCATTGGGGATGTTTGTGGCCCCACTCGTGCAAGCATCATTGTGGCCCTCTGTGGTCCCACTCACGTGAGTGTCACAGGCATTTGTAGGCCCACTTGTATGAGCGTCTCCAGAAACATAGGTGCTTGCACCCACACACACACACATGCCTGCCCCACCCACAAAATCATCTCCTTTCCCCCCCTTTCTCCCCCAGATCCGGGCCGCCAACCTGAGAAGACTGGGGAACTCTGATTTAAGCTATGAGTTCTCAGATTGCTACAGATTTTGAATAGTTTCTAAATAGAAAATATTGAAAAATGGCAGTTTTTCTAATAAAATATTTTTTATGGAAATAATATATATCTGGAATAAATTGTTATCTGGTAACTGACACATATGGTTACATATAGAAATAATAAATGTGAGGTTGACTTTCAGATTTGATCTGAACAAAGATTCTTGGAGCAAGTGGAAAGCTGTTCATTCAGATTTATACATTTTTGTAGTGGACTTAATGTATCTTTATGGGAAAATATTAAAAATTCTTCAAAAATTTGGCTGTTTATTGGAAGTGCATTTTGTCACTATAAATTTGAACTTTTATTAGAAATAAAGTAATATGTGATGTTGGCATTCTCCGTGCTATTCTTTTAGAAGTTATAATTGTGGCTATTTTCAAACATATGGGCCATTAAGAAGTATAGTTCTCTGATTTCTTTCCAAATAGCCTAGATTAATCTGATTGTACAATTAGTGTAATTAGCGTAACACATTAGGCAGATAATGTGTGTGCGTGTGTGTATGAATATAATTGTCATGGTTCCGACAGATGAAACTCTTCAAAGAACTTGAGGCATTGTTTACCTTAAAGAATCTTTATGTGAGTAGCATAGCTTCGGCACTAACATGGTTGAAGCCAAAAACTGGATTCCCCTCCCCTGAGCACATAGTATCAAAGCACAATTCCCTCCTTCAATTAACAGTCATAAATCNATGCTTTATGGATAATAGCTCTGTGCTTTAAGATGAGTCAAATTTGAGTCCACTTTTTCCATAAGTCATATCAGCTAAAATCACCTTGTGTAGAGTTCAATACTTAATATACTGGGCTACATTAGTTGTGACATAAATAATAGATTATTATTTAAAATATCACTAGTATCCAGTTTCTAAAATCAGCCTGCTGAATCTGCTTTAATTCACTTGAATACTACTTTTAATCATAATTAAAACTTCAGTGGAAATAAGTCCCAGCTATTTTGGTCTCAAAGTTTCATGAATATACAATTCCAAACATAGTTTATCTACAAACTAAATAAAGGTGGGATAAAAATCAAATAAATAAATGATAAACTATGAAAGTGTTAATGTTAAGTTTAAGCTATATATCTGCAACTGCAATCTTTTATGCCCTTATCTAAGAATATTTCCCTTATAATTCTTTGGGATGTTCTTCCAGTTAATGGTGCCTGGAATTAGGCTATATCACTTAAAATTTACCTAAGCGAATTAAGTCTTTTTAAATCTGATTGAACTAACTCTAATGAAATTTATTTCAGTTCAAATCTGAATATCAATGATGTCCTGGGAAACTACTCGCTTACTCTGATTGATGCATTGGATACCCTAGCAGTGAGTTAAATCTATTTTTTTAATTGCTGAAAGGAAAACAACTACTATCAGAAAAATATATATCAAATTTCACAAAAATATCTTCATTAACACAGGCCTAATTCCTCAGTTTTCTAATCTCGAGGATTGTATAGTCTTATTTTTTTAAAACTAGTCATGGCTAAAGAAGATTTTTCTGGGCCAATATTGATAACAGTCCTGATCTTGCAAGGTTATGCGAAGGTCCCTTTCTTTAGCCTGTAATAGGGGGCGGGGGTTTGTTGTTGTTCATTCATGTTTGGCTTGGGAAGTAGGCTTAAGCAAGAAAAGATTCTTTTCTGCATGCCACAGATTTAAGGAGTGGAGACGTTTGTAGCAACCACAAATATTTACAATTAAAAAGTTTTGGCACAGAGTCCCAAAGGTGCTTTTTTCACAAGGCAACTGGAGTTGCTTGTTTTTTCTTTAAAGATGTTTCGCTTCTCATCCAAGAAGCTTCTTCAGCTCTTCAAAGAAAAACAAGAAAGTCCAGTTGCCTTGTGAAAAAGCATCTTTGGGATAACTATGACCTGGATGACTGATAATCTCCATATACTTGGCACAGGGGTACTGTTCTTATTATTAGGTAGTTTTATACTTTAATATAGATATGTCAAACACAAGGCCCGGGGGGCCGGATGCGGCCCGCGAAGTGGTTTCATGAGGCCCACGAAGCCATCCTGGAAACAGTGAGGGAACGGCCCCCGCTGCCTTGGCCCTGGCCCAGGCCAGCTGGGAGCCAATGTACAATTTTGTGGTGGCCATCTATGCTGAAACGTATTCAATCTTAGCTCCATAAGCCCCCCCCCCCACATGGCCTGAGAGGAACAGTGAGGCTCCTCCAGTGGACCATGCCTTGGCACTTGCCCTGGTCCCACCCCCTTCTGCCAGAGACCCTCAGATCTATCCCACTCCTGCCCAGGCCCCCACAGCCACCCTTGACACGAACGATGTAGAGCTGGCCACACCCACTCCATCCACGCCCACCCAGTAGGCTGCACCCACCCTGGCCACACACACCCTGGCCCCCTGAGGGCAACCGCAATGCTGATGCGGCCCTCAATGAAATTGAGTTTGACACCCCTGCTTTAATATCTTATTTTTCTACCCCATGTTATCTTAAGTTCCTTGCTAGCAGTGGTAGGGGAGAAATTATTTCAGTTCATATTTTAAGGTAAAGCTAATCAGTTTATATTTATCAAACTATACATAGACGAAGCCACATTTAGTATTTTACATTAATAGATTTGTGATGGAGCTCTATGAACAAAAATATATACCAAAATATTTATCATAAAGAAATATGTAGTTGTAACAGCAAAACTATGCAGGTGGCTCTTGGTATTTGTGGTTCCATGCCCCATGACTTTGTTTATCTATGATTGCTAAAAAGACACCATATTTTGGAAATTGTGGTAAAAGTTTTCAGTTACCTGCAGTTTTGCTTGTTTTTTGTAACAATCTTCCAATATTTGAGGGACTGTTAACAGAGAAGAGGGGAGTCAACCTATTCTCCAAAGCATCTGAGGGCAGGAGAGGAAGTAATGGATGGGAACTTTATCAAAGAGAGATCCAACCTAGAATTAAGGAGAAATTTCCTAACAGTAAAAACAATTAATCAGTGGAACAGCTTGCCTCCAGAAGTTGTGGGTGCTCCATCACTGGAGGTTTTGAAGAAGAGATTGGACAGCCATTTGTCCAGAATTAATTAGGGTCTCCTGCTTAAAGAGGAAGTTGGACTAGAAGACGTCCAAGGTCCCTTTCAACTCTATTACGTAATTCTGAAAAATGACAGAAAGGCTTTGCATGTACTGTATATAAAATACATTTCTTCAGGATTTCATTATCTGTGGTTCTTTGGCTGGAATAAGACCACAA
>NW_015390283.1:71329-89728 GCF_001527695.2 Protobothrops mucrosquamatus | reverse complement strand
TAAGTTTATTTTTCAAATTGAACAAACAGTTTGGTATAAAAATATGTGGAGAGTTTTTTCAGATCTTCTTTTTTGTTTTTCTTAAAGGTAATGGGAAATTCTTCAGAATTTCGGAAAGCAGTGAAGCTTGTGATAGACACAGTAACATTTGACACAGATTCAACTGTCCAAGTCTTTGAGGCAACAATTAGGTAGGATGTTGCTGAAATTTGACAGCACTGAATGTGAATAATACATTCAAGGAACCCTGAAACAAAATTTATTCTGCCTGCTGTCTAACTGATGAGATTCACATGATCAGTGTCATAAAATGATGATAAATGATAAAGCAATTCATATAGTTTAATAACTTGGGCTTATAATTAATAATTTATAAATTGTAATATAAGACTAGTTCTTTCAATGCAGCTGCTCATCAAAATCATAACAAAGTGTTGCTCTCCTATTTGGCTCAGTGTTCTCCAATAAGATGGTTCTACCCGGCAACTATGAAATGCAGGATTAAGGGACAAAATCAGAACTTTATGATTAAGAAACACTTAATCTTGTTTTGAATGGATTTAAATCTCCAAGAATGCATGGATTATATTCCTAAGTACTGAAGAACCTTGCTGATATTCTGCCTGAACTTTTACGTAATCTTTGAGAAATCTTGTAGAATGAGCAAGGGGAATGTAATTCTTACCTTCAAAAAGGTGATAAGGGAACTGGAGAAAAATTCTTGTAGATGAAATAATATCTGGGCCAGGTTTATAAGGAAGGCTTTAAACTGAATCCTGTAAGGATAGAAGTAGAAACCCTGAGATATGCACCACAGATAAACACTTTTATATTTCAGAAATTGAAAGCTGAAATATCATTTTTAAACCATTCTCACAAAAAAGGGAAAGTAAAAAAGAACATGGACTCAGAAGGCATGAACTGTGAATGGTACAATTTGTAAGACAAAATAATAAAAGGGGAGAGAAATTGCACTGTATGATAAAAATATTGATTCTCGGAAATATGCATTAATGAACGTGTAATGCTGTCAAGAGCACTTACATTACAAATAAGAGGAACAAATAAAAGCAATACTGTATTGTCTGTTATCACTTTCCCATCCAAGAAGTGAGTTCTTCCAAGACTAACTTGCAGTTCTTTCAAAAAGCTTTTTTTTTTGTAGCAATGGGAGATTTTAATTGTTCCAACAAGCTAGAGCCAGTTCTATCAAACAGTATCTTTCTAGGAGATTCTTGATTTGTTGACGCTCCTTCAGAGGTTGGAAAACTTTTTGGTTGTTTCTATTGCTTTATTATCTTATTGCTGCTTTGAGATCTACTGATATATAGACTATACATACTTTGTCTTACTGCTAATACATGTGATTATAATTTTGTTATTTCTGTTGCCATAATATACACATATATTGTCTCATTTAAAATAATAACTGATATAATTTCTTTTAGGGTTTTGGGAAGCCTGCTTTCAGCCCACATAATAATTACAGATGCCAGACAGCCTTTTGGTGATATGACTATTAAGGGATATGACGATGAACTGTTGCATATGGCTCATGACTTGGCAGTAAGGTTATTACCTGCTTTTGAGAATACCAAAACTGGAATTCCTTATCCAAGGGTATGTATAGAACAATTGCCAATTTTCAGGCAAAGGAAATTCAGTCTTTTAACCCAAGACGTAACGTGTTAAATATTGGAATTTAACTTTGTCTTTAAAAATGTTCTCTGTGTATACTTTTTCCTCTTAGCGTATCTACAAGCTTAAGCTGAATATGCCACTGCCATTTTTTAAAATATATTTTGGAAAGCAGATTCTGTAGTAGATATGCTGAATGAAATCCTGTTTCCTCAAAGATTTCTGTGTTCTGGTTTCTTGATGGCGAAATACTGACATGCTCTAGATATCCCTTTAAGATCCTTTCCCTGTGGAATATGATGCAAGTTTGTGACAGAGCACTGATGAAACCTCTGTCACTAATTTTGAAATTGCAAAAGAGTAATAGAGCTGCTTATTCCTTAGTAAGCTTGCTTATAAACCGTCATCTTTGCAGGTGAACTTAAAGACAGGAGTTCCTTCTGGGAGCAATAATGAGACTTGCACTGCAGGGGCTGGATCATTACTGGTGGAATTTGGAATTCTTAGTCGGCTTCTTGGGGATTCAACTTTTGAGTGGGTTGCCCGTCGAGCTGTAAAAGCCCTTTGGAACTTAAGGAGCAATGACACTGGATTATTAGGTACTTATCTTTTTCTCCTGGATATAATTTTTTTGGTTTGTGTTCTTGTTCTGATAGCTGATCCTCTGAATTCATATCGTTATGAGAATGGAATCCTTCACCATTGAATTAACTAGATCTCTAGACATTTCCAGTTATTTGGGAATATTTAACCATCACAGCATGTGCTCTCCTTACTCTTATCATTTATATTAGGTTGCAAATAGTTCTAATCAAATGGAACATCTAATCAAGTGGAACAAGTTCATTCCTGTGATTTGTATTTTCCATTTATTTGAGGAGTTTTGGTGCTGTATTTGAGAGTAATTTAGAAACACCTAAAATCCAGCATGCACTCTTCTTTTTTTAAAGCTCCAGAATTACATTACAGAAGTATATTTGTGGATTTATAGAACATGTATGTGTACTTGTTTGAATTGTGAGCCAATATGGTTATTAAGACTGAATCTGATGTTTTTATGAGTCTAATCTTTTCTAGAAAAATTAGATGAGTATCCATTATTTACAAAGGTAAGATAAAATGTTTACATTTAGATATAGTTCATATGTTGTGTGGACATTGAAAAATATAAGTTCATATTGCAATATTGGATACTTTAAAACATAGCATAGCTGAAAAACAACTCAAATGAGTCAACTTCTTTCTCTTATTTGACTTTTGTTGTTGAGAGGCATAAGTAAAAGTTATGTGTAAGTAAATATACTTCAAAAATTAATTTTTATACCTTATGCTAAAGCCTAAAAATTTCAAGATTTCTCTGTTTTTGTTGGAAATTTGAATTCAGAAAGAATCCTTGTTAGAATACATGCTTTTGAATACATTTGAATACTGAGTGATTAAGTAGCAGAAAATTCCATGAAAACGAAAAATATGCTCAACCTACTTGTCTTGGATTCAGAGTTTGTTAATGCTAACAAACCTTCAATATGATACTTCAAAGTAAAACATTTATTACAGAGTATGATTTGTACTTTTTCATATATGTGTAACCTGATTTATACTGTTGAGTTTTATTATGTACTGACCTTCGATGGCAATAAAAATATAATTACTTTTAGAAATACTCAGGGTAGGAAATCCTCTTTCTACTTAAACTATATCTAGTGTAATGACCCAGGGCCCCGAACGGAGGCAAAGCAGTCGGCTGGCAAGAGCAACAGTCTTTTAATCACTGCCAATGTTCATCCAAAAGCTCCCACATATGCTGGCACGAGTTCAAACAATACAGCCAGGGAAGTTTACATTGTTCTCAAGGCAAGACAGAAAACAAGAAAATGTAAAGAGTCCTTTTAACTCTCAACTTAACTGCAGACTGCAAGGAGAGATCAGGAATGTAGTCTGTGGTCGTGAAGCAGGAAACAAACTGGTCCGGAATACAAAGTGTCCAGGTTACAAGAGCACAAGTCACAACAATCTCAAGATCCCGCGTTTGTTCCCGGCAAATGCCCCACCTCACAGCGTCTCCTTAAATCCTAATCCCCAGGTGTGCCTTGTGGAGTGGGACGGGACGCTCTCCTCCCGTTGTTCCCTCCTCCTCTCTGCTCTCCTTGCTCTAGGATCAGGTGGAGGGGGAGGCTTGCTCCTCGCCCGAACTCTGCCTTCCCTGTTCCAAACCTGAAGGGCCCTGGCCTGCCTCAGCCTGCTCCTCCCTACAGTCCTCCGAAGCTACAGACACCCCCTCCTGGGCCTCAATAGAGAACTCCATGTCTTCCTAGGATGGAGGCATGACATCTAGAAAATAAAGAAACATGTGAAACAGTGAGAGTGTTTTCTCTCTCTTAAACACAGACTCATTTAACTAGCAGTATGCCAAATAAGAATTGCTTTTTTATGCTCCTTTGAGACTTGTTTAACTGGATTATGATTCAGTTATGTGCATTTACATTTAAATAATATTTGCCTTTCTCTTACTTCATAGGTAATGTTGTGAATATTCAAACTGGCCATTGGGTAGGAAAACAAAGTGGCTTAGGAGCAGGCTTAGATTCCTTCTATGAGTATCTTTTGAAATCGTACATCCTCTTTGGAGAAAAAGAAGATTTAGAGATGTTCAATGATGCTTATCGGAGTATTCAGAACCACTTAAGGCGAGGGTATGTGAATTATGCTATTTTAACTTATTAAAACACTGTTTAGAGAGCCAGTTTGATGCAGTGGCTAGTCCTGCCTTAGGTACGAACCCAGCTGGGTGGCTTTGAGCTAGTCACTCACATTTGGAAGAAGGTAATCGCAAACAACATGCAAAAATCTTGCCAAGAGAACTGTGAGGACTAGTCAAGTTACTAAGAGCCAACAATAATGATTTGAAGGCAATAAATAAGTCACTACTGAGTGACAGAAAATATGAAATGGATTGATTCCTTCATGTTATAGGTAGTCCTTAAGTTAACCTTTTGTTCAGTGACCAAAGGTACAGTGATATTGACTGAATGGTACTTATATCTAGTCTCCAAAATTATAGATGTTTTAAGCATTCCAGTGGTCACATGATCAAAATTTAGGTGCTTGGCAGCTGCTCACACTTGACAACCACAAAAGTGCTTCAACTCAGCCTCACCTGTCCATCTCCCCCATCTGTGCCTTTTTGGCCCCAACAATCTGTGTCCCCTGCCACCCTGTACTCTTCTGACCCCACTGATCTTTGTCATCTTCTTGCTCCCACTATTGACAAGATGGCCATCATGATCTTTTGCAAGGCAGCTGCTGGCCACCCAAGGCTTTCTTCTTGAGGTTGTACATGGTGGTTTCCTCAACAGATCTCAGGAAAAAGACCTCATGACCTATCACTGCCTCATTAAGGGCCAGATTAGGCATACCCCAGCAGGAGCAGGAATAAGAAGCTGGCAAAGGTCAGCTGGAGTGGGGGAGTACAAGGCAGCTGGGAACTTGGAATGGTGTGGGTGGCTGTAACTGGGCCTGGTTGGGGCTTCTTGAGGTGGCTGCAGCTTCAAACCATGTTACGCTGGAACCAGACTGAGTTGTCTACAGTTCCATGTCATGCTGCTTGGCTAGGTTGGTGCAGCTGCAGCTTCAGGTGACTCAGAGGCTTCTGGCAGGAGCCAAGAAACCACTGAGCTTCAGCATGGCAAACAGCCCAAGAGCCATGTGTTTCTGGACCGGTTTGCCTTCTTGCAAATGGTGGTGGTGGTTGTGGTGGGGAGGATAGGCAGTTGAGGGCGTTGCAGGGGAGGCAGTGCCTCAACTTGTAAGAACCAAAGTTCAGGTTGGGAGGGATCAGGCCAGGGACGGCTTGGATTGGGGTGGGCCCTCAGCTCATGACTGGTAGAATTGGGCTAGTTATGCCAGGATTGCTGCCTCAAAGTGATGCAATCACAAGACATTGAGGTTTATTATATTGCTAAGCAATGAAAATTCTGGTCCCAATTGCTGTGCTAACTCGAGCATTATTTGTATATTACTTCAGTCTTGGTTTCTGAAGAAAATGTATATATTTTAGAATATTTTTTTTAAAAAATTGTGAATTAACTTTTTCTTCCAAACCATATTTTTTTGCCCTTGCCTCTTATTGACATTACTTCCCTACAGTTTTCATAGACATATTACATAATATACGTAATAAAATGTAGCCCACAGTCAGATAAAATTGTCCATATTATATATATACGTAGGTGGTGTACTAATAAGGGTACTTATAATATTTAGTAAGTGTACTAATGTTTGTTGGGCTTTTAATTGTTCCCAATAATTTTTTGCCCTATATCAGGTTACAGTTAAGGTAAATCTCTGGGGTTGGAATGATACTGGATACTATTATACTGTATCTGTAATGCAACATAAACTTTGATTTTAATGATGCTCAATATTTATTACAATTTTTGATATCCCTGCATTGAGTGGTACAGAATTAAAAAAAATATCATTTGATAACTTCTTCAAATTATTGTATATGTATGCATGTTGATATAGTGCTTTGGGTTGATGTCCAGTTACCCAGTTTTCAGAATGGAAATTTAATATCTGTTAGGACTATTTATTACACTAATCACAATAATAGTAATTTAACTTGCCTGCCACCTGACTATCAATGATGCTGGGTGGCTCACACAAATCAAAGAAATTACAATCAAAATAATAAAACATAAAGATGAAGATAATAGTTAGCACTCACAATGAAAGGAGGTCTCTCATTCCTCCTGGGTGATATCTGGGTAATGTTATCTGTAAAGATTGCCTGCCATTTGATTATAGGAACTAAAGTTACGAATAATTCAAATAATTGTTCCTTGCTTCCCCTCAAATATTAATATGAAACATTGCAATCATTTTTCATAGGAGGGAAGCCTGCAATGAAGGTGAAGGAGACCCACCTCTTTATGTTAACGTTAATATGTTTAGTGGCCAACTAATGAATACCTGGATTGATTCTCTTCAAGCTTTTTTTCCTGGACTTCAGGTATTCTTTCTGTGGTGGAGAGAAAATAGGAAATTTGAAATATATGTATGGTAGTACATCAAGAATTCCCAATTGGTATGGAAGTGGCTGGGGATTGATTAGAATAGACTAAAAGCTTGTGTGGGGAAGAGAATCAGAAGCCCATTTCCTTACCTACTACTTCAAAGTCCAAGTTGTCCCTTGGGAATGTCCCACCAAATTCTTTAACTTTGGGGATGCTCCCACCAATGCAAATAAATCATGTTATTGCTTTGTTTATTTACATAAAGAAAACAGCATAGTGCAGTGGTGGCGAACCTATGGCACGCGTGCCAGAGGCGGCACTCTCTGTGGGCATGCGTGCCGTTGCCCCAGCAGAGTTCGCCAGAGTAGCGAGCATGTGGCGTTTGGAAGCGACAGGGCAGGAAGTGAGCGAGCAAGTGGCATTGGCCCCCTGGAGATGGTGAGGGACTGGCCCCGGTCACGCTCACCCAGTCTGCCGTGACCACTGCAGCCACGCCCACCCAGTGGGCCACACACCCCGTCCCCCCTGAGGGCACCACAATGCTGATGTAGCCCTGGCACTTTGCGATAAATAAGTGGGTTTTGGGTTGCAGTTTGGGCATTTGGTCTCTAAAAGGTTTGCCATCAGTGGCATAGTGGATGTCTCAAAGTGTCTGATGGGTACAGTGGTGTTTTCTTGCTTTAGGATGAGATAATTTCTGAGTCACAAGACTATTATGCATTCCATCTTAATAAAATCAGCAAGTATTAAATGTAATGTAGAAAGTTTTATTTTTGTCATTTTGCTTCAGGTTTTAATAGGTGATGTAGAAGATGCCATTTGCCTTCATGCATTTTATTATGCAATATGGAAACGATATGGTGCTCTTCCAGAGAGATACAATTGGCAGTTACAAGCACCCGATGTTCTCTTTTATCCTCTGAGGCCTGAATTAGTAGAATCTACATATCTCCTGTATCAGGTATTTAACTTTTTTTTTCAAAGCATGATTTTGAAATATAGTAAGTCCTTCATTAGATATAAAAGTCTGGCTTATTTTTTTCTGCTGAGATGTGACCTTTTGCACATTTTAGAATTGGTTCTCAGCTGCTGTTTTTTAAAAAATAAGGACTCAAGTCTTTGTTAGATCAGAGTAGACCAACACTTGAAAATAGTGTGTAGAGAATTAGAAAGCTAATTGTAGAAATTTCAGCATGAAGGCTTTCTGTACTGTTAGCTCTGTGATCTTTGGATTACACCCCTTTCCTTCCTGGTTACTGAAAGATGCTAGGGCAGTAACTGGAGGCTAAAGGTGGCTGAGGCAAATATATCCTTGAGTTACGGGGTTTGCCCTAACCTACTGCCCTAAAATAGAAGGTAGTGTAGATACTCAAGTGTGTGGCCCAACTATGTTGAATAATTGTCAACTAGTGTCCACTCTTCTTTTTTTTAGGGAAGATTGCTGAGCAGATTGCAGAAAGTCCTGGATTAGATGGATTATTTTTAGTTGAGATTCAGGCATGGATGTGAAGCTGAAACCATATTCTTTTGATTAACTTTAGTTGGACTAGGGCAGTGTGAATGCAACTCTTCTGATCCTTTTAGCTTTTTCAGTGGTTTTTGATACTACTATATCCTTTTGAACGCCCTTGAACTGAAAGGGTTGGAAGTGGGTAGCGTTCTTTTGCCAAAGATGTTCCAGTGAATCATTTTGGAGGCTGTGTTATGGTATTGTTTATAATCAGTTTGTGCAATTTTCTTGCACAAGCTGAATATATTCTATTGTTTTTTCAGCTTCTTTGAACAGTCTGCACTTCTTCGAATCATTTGGTGACATTCAGTTCTGGCCTCGGATTGCATTAGTTCAGATAGCTTGCTCTTGCACAGCCAAAATCAAACTTCAGTTTCTTTTATTTTTTAATGTTATTATTATCATATAGCATTGTTTCTTGCATTTATTTCCTTTCTTTCATTAGGCCACAAAGAACCCTTTTTATCTTCATGTAGGAATGGATATTCTTCAGAGTCTGGAGAAATATACTAAAGCAAAGTAAGTTTTTATTATAAATTACTAAATCCATACAAAACTGAACTGTGTTGCTGTGATATAATTCAAACATATAGGCCTTCTTAATGTTGACCTACAAATTGAGGTTGAAATCCCATTTGTGCTTGCATAAAATAAGTCCTATTAATTTAATGTTGAGTGAATAGAATTTCATAAGTGTTTTATTAGAAACACTAATAGTGCTTGGAAGTGTGTTTTCAAATAGTTCTAATCATCTAGCTCAGTGTTTCTCAACCTTGACAATTTTAAGGCATGTGGACTTCAACTCCCAGAATTCCACAGCCAGCAATGCTGGCTGTGGAATTCTGGGAGTTGAAGTCCACATGCCTTAAAATTGTCAAGGTTGAGAAACACTGAGCTAGCTATTCAATTATTGGTTGGTTGATTGATTGATTGATTGTATTTTGTTTTGTCTAATCAACATTCCTGAGGCAACTTGAATGTATAGAATAGATCAGTTGCATTGATTAAATTTTCCAGCTGTAACTTTGTGGCTAACTTTGGGCCCTTGGAAATAACTCTGGCTAGAAGTAGTTGACATGGCTGAGTAGGCTATTGCTGTTAATTGCTTTTGAAGCTGAGGAGAGTTCCATGAAAAGTTTAATTTGAAAACTTTTGTGAAAAAAAGTGTTTGAAGAAGAAATATTTTAGTCATACAGTACATAAACCAGTTTTTCCAGTTCTGATCTTCACCTCATAGGAAATAATTCTTCCTTTTTAAAATGTTGTCGAATATAACATGTAAATCTAGCAAACAGTACGTCCCTACACTGGGTTCCTGAACTATTAGGGTTGTTTGCAGCTACTTCTGATGCCTACATTTCACCAGAGAATATGAAGTTTTGTGAGATTTTTGTTCATTTTTTCCCAACTTGGCTAGAAAGTGTTGCTGCCACATAGAGTTGGATTTCTGGGAGAAACAAAATGATGTTTCAGTTGTTGCAGTATCTTTATTCTCAAAAGAGGCAATAATTCTGTTTCTTTTCTTTGTTGCTGTTGAATCTCAAGTCTGACTTTGTAAAATTATAGATTCAGAGGTAACTGGAGAAAAGCTATGCCACTCAAATTGCAAGCTCTTCATAAAATGACCAGCTTAATTCCTTAGACTTTTGCTATGTTTAAAATTATGATTGAAGCTAAAAAAGGAGATGAAAAACATTCAATTCTGTTTTTCAGATGTGGTTATGCTACTCTTCACCATGTTATAGAGAAATCCAAAGAAGATCGGATGGAAAGTTTTTTTCTCAGTGAAACATGTAAATATTTGTTTTTGGTATGTATCTTTATAGAAGCACTTTTTCTTTAAAACACACTTTATTTACTAGAACTGCAATTTGTAACATATTTTTGTTGTAGTAAAATAAATTGTAATATTTCTGTGTATTTTAAATATGTTGTTATTAAGATGGTAAACCAAGAATGTGCATCGTAAGTACTTTAAGGGAACTTTGCTGTGATGTACACTGTTACTTGATGTATAGTCCCTCCATTCAACAACCAGTGAACTACACAACTGATCAATGCCCTGTGCATCCCATATCTGAAACTGTATCCCAATTGCAGAGGATCCAGATAATTTGTTTTCTACAAGACCTCAACACCTGCCTTCTACCCATTTTCTCTAAAACCTTTCCTAAAAAGGGAAGGTTGACATGGTTGAATAGAGAGATGACTCTTCAAATAGGGACATACCTTCTAACGAATCCAGCAATCACAACATCCTTGCTGCCTGAAAAAAACACAGAGTGCAAGGATCCAAGTGGCTGAGATCACAGTGGAGAATTCTCTTCAACAGGTTCCTTGAAACCTGGTCACCTCGCAAGAATCTGCCTGAATTACTTACTTGACTTAGAATTATACTAACAATAATAATATAATAATATTTCAACATACTCATAAAGAATATATATCAAGTAATAGTGTATATCTATTTTTTTAGATTACTCCATAATATTTGATCCAATATTGGCACTATCTCTAGTGTTAATGTTTTTTTTTATAAAACCTCTGGGAAAAGTAAACTCTTTATTTGGGGGTGAGGTCCCATGAATATGAAGATACCTATATCTATTCTTAAGCTTAACAGTTGCTAAGGTTATTCTGCCCCAGAGGCTATAAAGTTCTGGATGGGACAAACCATGCTGCAGTGGAATCCCAGTAACAGCACAAACTGCTTGTTTGTCTAGAAAGCAGCTGGTTGTAACAAACTGAGAGCAGGAAGTGGCTTTGAAAATAGGTAGTTTCAGTACCTTCTCTCTCTCTGGGGAATATGCTGGCTCCTGTATTATGCATTGCATCTGCAGCCCTATCTTTTCACAGAGCAACCCAAAAAATCTTTGAAAGAACACTTGGAGGTAAAGAGCCATTTTGTATATTGTTTTTAACTCCAGTTTTTTTTATATTATTATTATTATTATTATTATTATTATTATTATTATTATTATTATTATTATTATTATTATTATTATTATTATTATTATTATTATTATTATTATGTTTTGATTTCCTACAGTCTCTGGAGTGAAGTGAGATATAAATATTGAAAAATAAATAATATTATTGCCACACTTGGGGTATTACATTTATACATTCTGAAATTCTTAAATTTCAGCTATTTGATGAAGAAAATCCTGTGCACAAATCAGGCAATAAGTACATGTTTACCACAGAAGGACACATAGTATCACTGGATAAGCGCCTTCGTGTTTCAGTAGGGCAGAATACCTCCCCTGAGCAGCAGAAGAAACCTGGAAAGATAAAGTCAAATGAACTAAAAGCAAACAATTCCATCTCTAATGTAAGTATAGGCCAGTATCTTACATACTTTGAATCTAGAAATTTGGTACAGCAGTTGTCTGACAAACCCTTTAATAGGCCTAAATATATTCTCTCTCTGCCATTGATCGGGCCAGAAACAGTGTGAAAGAGTTAGGATTAGAAAGAACAGGATAATAAAATCACAAATTGATGGAATTGTGAGGGTATACTTAAAACCTAGTTCTTCGCAGAATTAAGACAAGATAGTAGATCACCTAGTTCCATCTTTATCTGTACTATATATGGTGTTCAAGCCAGAGGGGTTTAGCGGTTAGACATCAACCAGAAGCTCATTGGTTGACTTGGAGCTAATCTTTCTAACCCACTTCACGAGGTAGTTATTGTAGGAAACGCTACATATTCTGCCTTGATTTTGTGAATAAAAAACACACTTCACCAAGGTGTGTTAAGTAAGTTATATGAATTAATTTTGCTTATTGGCCTAAGTAGGTTTTCCATTATTTTAGTGTACAAATTCAACACTGTGCATGCTTTGAGATTATTTAAGATTCTGGATATACAGCAGTCTTTTGCTCTTTTTAAAGTGACCCGAATTTTTTCACACTTGTGGAAATTTGCAAAAAGAGGCTGCTTTAATGAATAGCAAAGAAGAGGAGTATTTGCATGAAGGGGGAAGTACTCCTTTGGAATCATTCTTAAAGCATGCATAGTTCCAATATTTCCAATATTATTTCTGCTTGAAATACCTGCAGTATTCATGTTCATGGGGCAGTCTGAGCTACACAATCCTATCCTGAGGACTGTAGTTGCAAATCTCCAGTTTGCAAGATTGAAAGGGAGGCACTATGTATGTTCTCCCTATCTCTATTTTCATTAATTAATTTTCAATTACTATTCTTTTCTTTCACATTTTTTGGGAGTTCGACTCCCAATACAGTGCTCAAAACACTAAAGCAATTTTTTCCCTGACTAAAGTTAATATCTTAATGTAAATACAAAAAATGCATTCAGCTATTTTCTAGTTGGTTTTCAAATATAATTTTTGTTTAGCAAAGTGGGGAACACATACACTTTTCAGGAGAGAATATCTGTACAAGGGTAGGTATAAAGCAGATTAGTCAGGATGATATTGTATTCAACCAAATACATCCATGTTTAACTATTTTCTTTCTATATTGATATATAACTAATAAGCAGTACAGGTATATAGAATTGATTATTTGCTCTAGATCATTTCAGTTAAATAACATTTATTCCTTGTGAAAGTCAGAATAATTCATTTTGTGTTGTTTCAGAGGTAAACCTTTCAGTATTGTGGACTATTTTCCTGATCTATTTCTAAAGATGCAGGTTTCTAACCTGAAAACGTAAAATATCTGCACTTTTGTAAGTTTTGGACACAAAACCTAATGACAAGCAGTACTTGAGTGTCTTGACTTTTTTTAGGTAGATTCTTTTTGGTTTTGCCAAAGTGAACTTTAGAAAATGTAAATATCTCCAATTTCAACTTAAAAATCTCTATTTACAGTGTAACAGAGTACCAGATGAGAGAAGATACCTGCTGCCTTTGAAGAGCATTTATATGAGACAGATAGATCAGATGGTGGGTTTGATCTGAATAGCTGTGAAATAATCCTAAGAAGATGCAAGACAACATCTCATTAAAAGATTATGATCCTCTTGAACTACAAGGCTAACAGCAAATGCAGGTGCTTAATTAGTCACTCATTGGAATGAGAGTTTGATCTCATGTTGAAAAGAGCATTCCATGTTAGACTGCAGTTATTGTAACTGAAATGGAGTAAAACATGGCATAATGCAAACTTAAGATCTCATGCATCAAACTTCAGAGCTCATATTGCTGATAGTTAAAGTTAAGGTTGCATTAGTGGCTTGCACCTGAAATGGCGCCCTGCTATCACTTATTTGTCTCCCGAAAGAGAACATTGGGGAAAAACTTGCAATTTAAAATATATTTCTTTAAAAAAAAATGGTGGTCAGAGGAGGAAAAGGGAATGTGCAATTGCTNCGCAGGAAATATCCGGGCCCAAGTTGTCCGCTGCAAGGACACCCCGCCCACGGCAGCGCCGCCAAACCGCTTTCTATGCCGCTGGCGTCCCCGGGCTGGAGCCGTGAAAGCCGGTCCAGCAGAACCGGGCCGCGGAGGCCAAGCCTTGCTTACCAGCAACACTGGAGCTTCTCACGTCGACTGGTAGGTTTTCCGTGCCCCTCCGCTCGGACCGCCGGCTTCTTGCTACTGGGCTGTCTCCCTCCGGAACTGTTTCCCCCCCTCCCGTCTATGTCGACCCCTTAGTTCCTTAGTTGACCCGAGTATAAGCCGAGGGGGGCATTTTTCAGCCCCAAAAATGGGCTGAAAACCTCGGCTTATACTCGAGTATATACGGTACTTGACTTAGAATTATACTAACAATAATAATATAATAATATTTCAACATACTCATAAAGAATATATATCAAGTAATAGTGTATATCTATTTTTTTAGATTACTCCATAATACTTGATCCAATATTGGCACTATCTCTAGTGTTAATGTTTTTTTTATAAAACCTCTGGGAAAAGTAAACTCTTTATTTGGGGGTGAGGTCCCATGAATATGAAGATACCTATATCTATTCTTAAGCTTAACAGTTGCTAAGGTTATTCTGCCCCAGAGGCTATAAAGTTCTGGATGGGACAAACCATGCTGCAGTGAAATCCCAGTAACAGCACAAACTGCTTGTTTGTCTAGAAAGCAGCTGGTTGTAACAAACTGAGAGCAGGAAGTGGCTTTGAAAATAGGTAGTTTCAGTACCTTCTCTCTCTCTGGGGAATATGCTGGCTCCTGTATTATGCATTGCATCTGCAGCCCTATCTTTTCACAGAGCAACCCAAAAAATCTTTGAAAGAACACTTGGAGGTAAAGAGCCATTTTTTATATTGTTTTTAACTCCAGTTTTTTTTATATTATTATTATTATTATTATTATTATTATTATTATTATTATTATTATTATTATTATTATTATTATTATTATTATTATTATTATTATTATTATTATTATGTTTTGATTTCCTACAGTCTCTGGAGTGAAGTGAGATATAAATATTGAAAAATAAATAATATTATTGCCACACTTGGGGTATATTACATTTATACATTCTGAAATTCTTAAATTTCAGCTATTTGATGAAGAAAATCCTGTGCACAAATCAGGCAATAAGTACATGTTTACCACAGAAGGACACATAGTATCACTGGATAAGCGCCTTCGTGTTTCAGTAGGGCAGAATAACTCCCCTGAGCAGCAGAAGAAACCTGGAAAGATAAAGTCAAATGAACTAAAAGCAAACAACTCCATCTCTAATGTAAGTATAGGCCAGTATCTTACATACTTTGAATCTAGAAATTTGGTACAGCAGTTGTCTGACAAACCCTTTAATAGGCCTAAATATATTCTCTCTCTGCCATTGATCGGGCCAGAAACGGTGTGAAAGAGTTAGGATTAGAAAGAACAGGATAATAAAATCACAAATTGATGGAATTGTGAGGGTATACTTAAAACCTAGTTCTTCGCAGAATTAAGACAAGATAGTAGATCACCTAGTGTTCCATCTTTATCTGTACTATATATGGTGTTCAAGTCAGAGGGGTTTAGCGGTTAGACATCAACCAGAAGCTCATTGGTTGACTTGGAGCTAATCTTTCTAACCCACTTCACGAGGTAGTTATTGTAGGAAACGCTACATATTCTGCCTTGATTTTGTGAATAAAAAACACACTTCTCCAAGGTGTGTTAAGTAAGTTATATGAATTAATTTTGCTTATTGGCCTAAGTAGGTTTTCCATTATTTTAGTGTACAAATTCAACACTGTGCATGCTTTGAGAATATTTAAGATTCTGGATATACAGCAGCCTTTTGCTCTTTTTAAAGTGACCCGAATTTTTTCACACTTGTGGAAATTTGCAAAAAGAGGCTGCTTTAATGAATAGCAAAGAAGAGGAGTATTTGCATGAAGGGGGAAGTACTCCTTTGGAATCATTCTTAAAGCATGCATAGTTCCAATATTTCCAATATTATTTCCGCTTGAAATACCTGCAGTATTCATGTTCATGGGGCAATTGATGGGGCAGTCTGAGCTACACAATCCTATCCTGAGGACTGTAGTTGCAAATCTCCAGTTTGCAAGACTGAAAGGGAGGCACTATGTATTTTCTCCCTATCTCTCTTTATTTTCATTAATTAATTTTCAATTACTATTCTTTTCTTTCACATTTTTTGGGAGTTCGACTCCCAATACAGTGCTCAAAACGCTAAAGCAATTTTTTCCCTGACTAAAGTTAATATCTTAATGTAAATACAAAAAATGCATTCAGCTATTTTCTAGTTGGTTTTCAAATATAATTTTTGTTTAGCAAAGTGGGGAACACATACACTTTTCAGGAGAGAATTAATATCTGTACAAGGGTAGGTATAAAGCAGATTGGTCAGGATGATATTGTATTCAACCAAATACATCCATGTTTAACTATTTTCTTTCTATATTGATATATAACTAATAAGCAGTACAGGTATATAGAATTGATTATTTGCTCTAGATCATTTCAGTTAAATAACATTTATTCCTTGTGAAAGTCAGAATAATTCATTTTGTGTTGTTTCAGAGGTAAACCTTTCAGTATTGTGGACTATTTTCCTGATCTATTTCTAAAGATGCAGGTTTCTAACCTGAAAACGTAAAATATCTGCACTTTTGTAAGTTTTGGACACAAAACCTAATGACAAGCAGTACTTGACTTTTTTTAGGTAGATTCTTTTTGGTTTTGCCAAAGTGAACTTTAGAAAATGTGAATATCTCCAATTTCAACTTAAAAATCTCTATTTACAGTGTAACAGAGTACCAGATGAGAGAAGATACCTGCTGCCTTTGAAGAGCATTTATATGAGACAGATAGATCAGATGGTGGGTTTGATCTGAATAGCTGTGAAATAATCCTAAGAAGATGCAAGACAACATCTCATTAAAAGATTATGATCCTCTTGAACTACAAGGCTAACAGCAAATGCAGGTGCTTAATTAGTCACTCATTGGAATGAGAGTTTGATCTCATGTTGAAAAGAGCATTCCATGTTAGACTGCAGTTATTGTAACTGAAATGGAGTAAAACATGGCATAATGCAAACTTAACATCTCATGCATCAAACTTCAGAGCTCATATTGCTGATAGTTAAAGTTAAGGTTGCATTAGTGGCTTGCACCTGAAATGGCGCCCTGCTATCACTTATTTGTCTCCCGAAAGAGAACATTGGGGAAAAACTTGCAATTTAAAATATATTTCTTTAAAAAAAAATGGTGGTCAGAGGAGGAAAAGGGAATGTGCAATTGCTTCCACCAAGTTGAAAGGTTTCACAAGCAATAAATAGTACTAATTATTGCTCAGGTAGAAAAATGGCTATAGGTTCTGGTTTACCTAAAATATTTTGCTGACTATATTATAATTGAAGCGCAGCTTGCATACCAACCAAGCTATTGCAGAACTATGTTCAGGACTAAC
The DNA here is from genome assembly GCF_001527695.2 of Protobothrops mucrosquamatus. Lineage (NCBI taxonomy): Eukaryota > Metazoa > Chordata > Lepidosauria > Squamata > Viperidae > Protobothrops > Protobothrops mucrosquamatus. The sequence continues at coordinate 72,692 of NW_015390283.1, read as the reverse complement.
ATCATATTGGTTGATGTTGCAAACAGTGTTCTTAATTTGAATTGCACATCTAAGGGTGTATGGAGTTTACTAGTTTCTGAAACCGGTATTTTTCTTTTTCTTTTTTTTTTCTTTTAATGTGCCTTCTGGTAGATAAAAAATGCAAAAAAAAGGCATTCAGTTTTGCTCACTGAGTGGCCTTGTGTTGCTGATTTGAAGAATCTTGCTATGTTTTTATGTTTTGTATTTATCTATTCTTTCATGCCTTTCCTAGAAATCAGTCTGAATTAATGCAAAATTGAAGTATTCACATTCCATGCAGTCCTAATATGCAAGCTATTGGAATTAGTGCCTTGTTACTTTATGACTCAGAACAGAACTGAAGAGTTTAGCTCAGTCTTTCCTAAAGTAATTTTAGATTTATTGTATTCTGAAACTTAATTAGCTTCAGAAAGAACATTTGGGAGTTCTATACTTTTCAGACTCACTTTGAACTGAGTATTTTACATATGGTTGCAACCTTTACTCTGGACAAGTATTTTTAATTTGGAGGACATGAAGAGGAACCAATTCTGTAAGAGGTTCTAACCTTTAATTTCAACTTTAATAATTTTGACAAGTTTTCATTTGTCTGAAGGTGATTGTATTGGTGAGTCATTTTTAAGAAGGTTGGGCAGAAAGAACCAAAATGTCTGTAACCACAGGCTTTATGTATTTCTGAGGAGTAAAATATCTCATGTTCTCCACCAACATCCCCAAATTATTCTCAGTGGCTAGGAGAGTTAAAAGTATCTACCTTCCTACAATTATCGAACATAGCTTTAACATTCTTGAGGATTATCTCTCGGTAGACTGAAGCATGATTAATATTATTTCTCATCAAAGGATAAAGTTGGCTTAAATTCCTAATCAGAAGCAACATCACTTAGATCAGTGTTTCTCAACCTTGACAATTTTAAGGCATGTAGACTTCAACTCCCAGAATTCCACAGCCAGCAATGCTGGCTGTGGAATTCTGGGAGTTGAAGTCCACATGCCTTAAAATTGTCAAGGTTGAGAAACACTGACTTAGATCACAACTTAAATATTCTGCAACATGTACATATTCTTTTTACTACATAGTGCAATTTTATTCCCTATAAAGTATGTTTTGTGTTATAAATCACATTTTAAGTTAATCAGATAACATTGCAAATAATTAGGCTTTGCTAAATCTCTTTGGCAAACAATAAATCTCAGGGATCTCAAAGTAGGGTTTGCCTAATAGATTTTGTTTGTCCCTAAAAGTTCTTTTCCTGTTTCACAATTGCTATTTTTTTTTAAAGTAGGCAGATCAGAATCCACAGAACAGTCTCTGTGACTGAGCCTAGATCTAAATTGTTTC
>NW_015390283.1:65649-68332 GCF_001527695.2 Protobothrops mucrosquamatus | reverse complement strand
AGTTCTTGTAAAGGGAAAAAATATTCTCATTGTCTGCATACAGTTTTAAGCTTGCTAATACTCAGGTGCTGCAAGATTGATAGGGAAATGTATTAACCCTAGAACTTAAGAGCCAAGAGCTAGTGCAGGGGTAGGCAATCTTGGCTCTTTTCCACAAGTCATAAAAGAGCCAAGGTTGCCTACCCCTGAGCTGGTGTATGTTCATGAATTGTGATTTTCTTATATTAAAATTAAAGCATATTTTAAGGATAAGAACTGTCAGGGTCATAAGTACCATAAAAGAACAAAGCTCTTCAGCTGTGTAACATATGCTAATTGTGACTTAAATATTAACTGACAGTATGAAAGCTGTTGTTAAGGAGAATTCATACATTCTACTACATTCCGCAGAAAACTGGGTAATATGCATTCAGTGGGTGGGATCTCATTTGCCTCTGAGAAGCAAGACCAAAGGGAGGAGAAATCCAGTCTTTTAAAAATCTAACCCGTGGCATTGGATTTGGTTTATTATTTACATGCTTAACTTCTATAGAAAGTATGAAGTAGTCAAATGCCGTGTTTACTACTATTGTTCCTTGTATGTATGATTCTTAGCCACTAGAGGTCATCCTAGCTGCACTGAATTTTTGGAAAGTCAAATACTGAAACACTTTAATCAGTACGCAAGAGAACCAATTGACCAGTCTTTGATGGAACAATGATGATAGAGAAAACAATTTACATCTGTGCACAAATTATCCACAGTGTAGTTTGATATATGTATGAAAATTAGGGGACAAACTTATCAAATTTCAAGGGGGGGGGAAAGGGTAGTAATTAGAGCATTTCATTAAATTCTACCAGAAAAGAGACAAATTCAACATTTCCTGAGAATGAAGCATACTGTTACCAATGTTGCTATCACGAGCTTGTTTTTTTCCTGTTCGAGCAAATGACATTTGGAACAGTGGGGCTGGTAGGCTGAGAGGTATTCTTCCTACTGAGGGATTTTCTCCCTCTCTTTCAAACATTAGAACTGGGAGACAACTAATGAAGCTGTTTGAAAGGTCTCAAAGATAAATGATAAAAGGGCAGAGAGAAGAGATTTTATAATATGTACCTGTTGCATTCAAGAATGGTGGCCACTAATATGGATGGCACAAAGGAATAATTTCTTCAAGAACAAGTCTGAAAAGCCATTAGTCTTAAGAGAAAATGTTGCAATATTTGAGGTTGAAGTGGGCAAAAGAACTTCAGATGAAACCTCTTTGCTCTACCTACTGTTAGATCCTTGAGAGAATAATCTTTTCCTGGTATTGCAGAATAGTATTGCGGGCATGCCTTTGAGTTGAGGAGGAGCTTACAATGCTTGTTAACAAGCAGAGTGGTGAAGGTGTTGGACTAGGAGTGAGGAAAGAATGAATAAATTGCTAAACTTACTTAGTCATGACAAAGAATAAGTGTGCAAAAAAACCCCAAAACGTGGTGGTGTTTGGTATGAGATGAATTAGAGAAAAGCTCTGATAAGCTTTCAAGATTCTGTTAATTCTATTCTATAACAGTAAAGAATGTTTCTGAAATCTCTGCCATGGCTCTACTTTGCCCTAAACTACCTTGAAGGGCTGACCGTGGAAGATCAGAATAAGCTGCAGGAGCTGACAACAGGTATAGCAATAAATCCATGCTGGACCTGAAGCATTGTTGTACATTTTCCGATCTGAGGATTTGACAACTCTAATCTCAAGTCAGTGTACCTCGGAGGCAGCAGATTCCAAGTATCACTGGCAGTGGAACAGTGGTGGATGATGGTCTGTCTCCAACTTTTGCTTTTGAGAACCCAAGAAATATCTGGTTGCCCACTTTGAGAAATGGAATTGTAGGCTGTGGTAGCCCTTGGGCTCCTCCAGCAGACTTTTTCTTTTTGTTCAGTTGAACTTTAAGTTCAATTTATTTCAAAACAGCTGTTAAGCACACACATTTTGAAATCACACATGTGGGGCATTCTGTACTGCTAAATAATCTGTTCACACATGTATAGCCATCCCTCCAAGGTGTAGTAAAGATCTTAAAAATCCTCTAACCATATACCAATGTACTCCTGAGAGATGACCTTGAATTTGATAATTTCTTCGAAGACGCTGCAGAGAAAAAAAGGATATATTAACAGAGAGAAACCTGCAAAATCCAGCTTCTAGAACTTGCCAACCTAACATTGCCATATCCTGCTGAAAACTACTTCTGCAGTCAGTTGTTTTGTGAGATAGGAAGCTCTGTAAATTTGGAAAAAAAAAAAGAAAGAAAAAGAGAAAGCTGTTATCCAGTAACAGCTGGATGCATAAATAATCGTATGTATGTAACACTTGCAAATGTTTGTATATCTGTCTTCCAAATGCGCCCCCCCCGCCCCAAAAGAAAAGGCAGGACTAGAACAAAAATAATTGAATTAATAACTTCTAATGATAATTAATGACCTGAAAAATAAGGTACCCCATTTATATCAGTAATTGATCTCCCTCTGTTTATTATGCCATGGTTGTTCAATCTTTTAGCTTGTTTGACTGCACGAGTGAAGAGGAATTGTCTTGGGCTGCAGATAAAATACATAACATAGTTGATGTAAATAAATAATTTTCCTTTTTTAGAATATGTTTTTATTATCGTGGGGCCACATTACTAGCTGTCAAGGGCCACATTTGGCCCATGG
>NW_015390283.1:60579-64113 GCF_001527695.2 Protobothrops mucrosquamatus | reverse complement strand
ATCCTGAAGTTGAAACTCAAATACTTTGGCCACCTAATGAGAAGGAAGGACTCACTGGAGAAGGGCCTAATGCTGGGAAAGATTGAGGGCAATAGAAGAAGGGGACGACAGAGAATGAGGTGGCTGGATGGAGTCACTGAAGCAGTAGGCATGAACTTAAATGGACTCCAGAAGATGGTAGAGGACAGGAAGACCTGGAAAAACGTTGTCCATGGGGTTGCGATGGGTCGGACACGACTTCGCAGTTAACAACAACAACAAAAGTAACAGAAAAGTATTTCAATGATTTCTACCTTGATCTTCCAAAAAGAGGCAGTCATTCTGTGTTGACGCTCCATACACTATGTATCTAGGAGAAAGAAATACAATTTTGTGAAAACAGAATTTAAACTGCAGAAAAGTTCAGTCCCCTTTAAAGACAGAGATGTGCATAGCTTCACTTTCCTCATGGCCGATAGCTGCAGAAATGACAGATCCACTGCCTGACAGGCAGCATAGAGAAGACAAATGAAGAATATTGGCTAGGAAGCACTACTTCAAGAGATAACGTCTATAATATTCCTGTCAGCCTGATTTATTGTTATGTTTCAGTTCAAGAATTTTTAGCCTTGCCCAAAACAAGATGGATCATCAGAACAGTTTTATTGCTGCCTATAACAGATGCCAGTCTCTCTCTCTCTCTCTCCCTCCCTCCCTCCCTCCCTCTCTCTCATAATGACCAAGTTATCCTAAATCAGGCAAGAGACAAGGCGATGTTTCTCAACCTTGGCATTTTAAGATGTAAATTTCAGTTCCCAGCTCCCATGGCTGGCTGAAGAGTTCTGGGAATTGAAATCCACACATCTTAAAGTTGCCATGGTTGAGAAACATTGACTCAGAGGCTTATTTTTATATATATATATATATAAAAGGAAATAATATTTCTGACTGTTTTGACAATAATCTATGGTAAGTGCTTAAAGTTATGAATGAAGGTGCCTTTCTAAAACCGACCAGATGTTTTCATGCCAAGATTTTTCTTGAATAATGGCACGTATCTCTTAAAAACTCACAAGGGCTTTCAAAAAAAAAAAAAGTGGTGGTGGAAATGAAGTCAGCATGGGCTGATTTGCGCAGACAGAAGCAGAGCAAGATGAGACAACTGAATGAAGAGAGTCTCCTAAACAAATGCAAATGGCATACCACAAAACGTTTATTAAAATGGAACATGTTGCTTCAATTGAGGTAAGACGGTTGTTATGTATACACAGATAAAATCAAGAGCCTTCAGATATCTCAAAGGCAAGCTCATTTATTGTGGCATTTGTTTTCCTGAGCAAGATGCATGCTAGTTATCTGTAACTGGTAAAGAGTTGGAGGACAACTGGGTTATATTATACAAGCAATCTAGATTGTATTATACAAACAATGTAAATCATGTATTTCAGCCAGAAATATAGCAACTAGATCATCCTCAAAACTTCTAGAATATAGAGTCAGTCTGGTGTAGTGATTAAGGCACCAAGCTAGAAACCAGAAGGCTGTGAATTATAGTCCTGTTTTAGGCACAAAGCCAGTAGGGGCCAGCCTTTTTTTTTTTCAGCCTAGGAAGGAAGCATTGGCAAACCATTTTCAAAATCCTGCCCAAAAACTGCAGGGACTAATACTGACCCAAAGGCTAAAAAAAAAAAAAAAGAAGGGGGGGGGTTAAGAAAACTTCCATTGTAAAAGGTGACAGAGTCTTGGCTAAGGAGTATCACATATTAGAAAAAACAACTGAGTTATTATTTATTTATTCCATTTATACAGCCACCTATTCAACTTGGTTTTGTCAGTAGGCTTGGGAATTGGCTGGAAATAGGATGTCTGTGAAATGACTATATTTCACGTAAGATCTTGAAAGCACTCTCCCATGGTTTTAGTTATATTGATATTTTAATTGTTTAATCAATTCTAAAGTTTTATTTTAGTTGATCTATTTTTATTGTATACTGCCCAGAGTCAGACTTTTCAGTTGGGTAACTATATAAATTTGACAAATATATAAAGATAAATAAATAAGAGATAAAAAAAATCAACAGACCTCATTCACGTGTGAACTTACCCTTTGTGACCATGCCTTCTTCAATAATGTTTGATTCTATTGCGTTGCTGAGATATAGAGGGTTGCCATAATATAAAATTGAATGCAGTTAATATTTCATAAACATGTTAACTTACGTGCTTCATATTAATAATTCATGAAAAATGTCATGTTGGAATGCATTTTGTCTAAAAATTAACAATAGTAGGGCAAATTTGATCTTAAACCAGTGGTAAACAACCTGTGGCATTCCAGGTGTCACAAACTTACAGTTCTAAGAGGAACTAGGAAATATGTCTAGGAATTAAAATTGCACTTTAATGCTGTGTCCTGTGGTAACTGTTTGTGTTCAAAGCTAACAGAGCTTGAAATAGTTGCAGGGGATCAAAGCAAAGGGTCACCTATCCCAGCAGCAATTTCTCTCTTCCAGTGCCTTAAGGGGAGACTTAAATAGGCTCAGATCATCAAGAAGTCTTGAATCATAGATTGATTTCAACCCAACTGTTCTTTGAGATATTTGACTAGTGTAGTGGTGGGATTCAAATACCTAAAAAACCGGTTCTCTTATTGGATGCAGGCCTGGGCCTCCGAGGCCTAGAATGGACTTCTGGAAGTGGCATCCACGCACTTCCGGCGGGCCGTTCTAGGCCTGGGAGGCCTCCTCCAGATCTCCGAAGCCTAGACTGGACTTCCAGAAGCACTGTGCATTAAGCCGGTTCTCAAACTCAGCAAAATTTAGCTACCGGTTCTGCCGAATCAGTGTGAACCGGCTGAATCCCACCACTGGACTAGTGTGATTAAGGTATACTGAAAATGGTGTTAAACTGGGATTGGAGTGGAATAGACACCATTCTTTCATTGCAAGTTATAACTCGGGTTTAAGGAGCAAATATAAATTGTATGTGAATATCTAGTACGGAAACATATCTACATATCTAGTATGAAAACCCATTTGTACTTGCTAATTAGAGGTCAGTCGTTAGTTAAAACAATACCATACAGCAGCATTTCACTTTCAATGTGCAAGAAACTTGTTTTCTTATCATAGTTGATAGCAAATATTAGTGATTTCATCAGATATCTATATGTCCTTACTTTGCATTCATTTTATTCAAGAAACACTCAAAATGATAGACAGGGTTGTTTGGCATTCTGGATAGCAGAGAAAACCTTCAAACTATATAACACTTGTAAAAGTGTTTCAGAAAGTAAGGAGAAGTTTCAGATCAACAACTTGAGAGAAAAACTACCCATTTACAGAACTATTTAGTTTAAGTTCTACATTTAGGCAAGAAAAACCAAATGCACAAGTACAGCATAGGTGGCACCTTGCTCAATAGTAGTAACTGTGAGAGGGACCTCGGAGTCCTAGTGGACAATCACCTAAATATGAGCCAGCAGTGTGCTGCAGCTGCCAAAAAGGCCAACACAGTGCTAGGCTGCATTAACAGAGGGATAGAATCAAGATCACG
>NW_015390283.1:53965-59348 GCF_001527695.2 Protobothrops mucrosquamatus | reverse complement strand
AATAATAATAATAATAATAATAATAATAATAATAATAATAATAATAATAATAATAATAATAATAATAATAATAATAATAATAATAATAATAATAAAGTTGGAAGGGACCTTGGAGGTCATCTAGTCCAACCCCCTGCTCAGGCAGGAAACCCTATATCATTTCAGACAAATGGCTGTCCAGTCTCTTAAAAACCTCCAGTGTTGGAGCATTCACTGCTTCTGGAGGCAGGTTGTCCCACTGGTTAATTGTCCTAACTGTCAGGAAGTTTTTCCTTAGTTCTAGGTTGCTTCTCTCCTTGCTTAGTTTCCACCCGTTGCTTCTTGTCCTGCTTCTTGTTCTCCTTCAAATATTTTTACTACCTTAATACAGGCAAAATCTCTTTTTAGTTGCACACACACACACACACACACACACACACACACACGAACAAAAAATAATATAGCGAACAAATAATCTAATAAAATATTCAGTTATAATACAAAAGACGCAGAAAAAAACCCAACATCCCCCAAATCTTCCCAAGAATGGAGAGTAAATGGCTCAAGGTCAGCCTGCTGGCCCAGTGCTGAGTAACCTTGAGCCATTTATTCTCAATTCTTGGGAAGATTTTCAGGATGCTGGTTTTCTTTTGTGTCTTTTGTATTATAACTGAATATTTCATTAGATTATCTAATGGCACTAGAAATCACTCCTGGTTTCTAGCCTGGTGCCTTAACCACTAACCAAACCAGCTCTTATTACATATATATTTAACAACAATACATCAAATTACACCAAAGATCTATCCAGGTTTTCTCCCCTGCAAACAGCATGTAGTCCCTTTTAATTTTGCAAATGGTATGAATCTTTCTCTTGAAATGATTGTAACCCACAAAGGCTACACAAAGACAAACTGAGCTAAGCCAAGCCCTAGTACTTGAAGACCATACAGAGTCCTCATTTTGTAATATTTTGTGGTGATGTTACCTTTTAATCTGGTTTGCTGTTTCCTAGTATTATATTCAAGATGGACAGTATTTAATATTTATTTGTTATGTATATGTTGGGGTGTGGATCTATACGTACATATGTTGTATGTGGTATGTTTAGGTGTGTGTGTATGTGTTTCACTTTGAAAGCGGGCAACTAAATTTAATTTTTGATGTGTGCCATTGTGCCCGCAGTAAAAAAAAATGACAAGAAAGGTTATCTTATCTCTAGGCAACAGATTGAGAAGTGGTCTACCATTGCCTTCTTCCTAGGGCTGAAAGGGAGTGAGTGGCTCACAATCCCCTAGTAGGGCTTTCCTGTTCCTAGTCCAACAACTTAGCCACAAACCATTGCTTTAAAGAAGATTTTAGGCATATTTCTGTTTAAAGACCAAGTAGGCAATATTCACAATGATGGTTTTGAATGTCACACTCATCATTTGCATTTGTTTCTTCCTGGTTCTCAAGATTGACAGTGAGTGATAATGCCATTACTGTCATCTTAAAAATAAGGTGACAGTTTTATTGCAGTAGTGAGCATGGACCATTACTAGATTTGTCAGAATCATATTTTACATTCTCTCATTAATAAAATCCAGGAGTGTAACCCTGGATTTAAATTAGGAAAAAGACCCACATTTATAACTGCCCTCTTCTTCATCATTCTTTGTGAATCACTACTGCTAATTTATCGGAGCTAAAAGTCTCTAGAAAATGCTTTGTGGGAAGGAGGTCAAAGCCTATCCTACCAGACCTTCCAATGAACTCCAGACCATTAGACAAAAGATTACTTAAGCCAATTTAAAGCTTGGCTGAAACTGACAATGCACTTTTAACACAAACAAAATTGGCAAAATGCATCAACTTAACCAAATAAGAAAATCCTCTCAAGTTATTAAAAGTTCCCCTTTCTGATAATCAATTTCCTCACAAAAAGCCCTTCACTCTTGAGGTCATCACCTTGAGTACAAAAGGTAAAGATCATAATCTCTGCAGGACATCAAGTCGCAACAGACCTAGTGCACTTTTCAGGAATCCCTAGAAGATAAGCTGAGTTCTCCAGCTTTCTAGAAACCATAGGCTAACTTCTTCTGTAAAAGAAATCACCTCAAAACCATAATTTATGGCCACCTTCAACAGCTAGACGTTAGCACTCTCCCTGTGTCTTGCCTTTGAGTAAACGTCTTCTCTGCTTCAAGTAACTGTCCTGTTTTTGTTTTTCTTTCAAAGCCAGTTTGGAATGGATCAAGATTTTCTTCTAACAGTCCCTTTCCTTAACCTCTGTTTTAACACGTTAATGTCCCTTACTTCTGCCTCTATTTTCTCTCTGATCTAGTGACAGTCTATCTTCTACCACCCATGTATCTATATGTGTGTGTGATTCCCACGTAAAATTGTATCTGTTCCTAGAGATTGCAGTCTACAAAGATTTGTGACACAAAATGGTTAGTTTGTTTTTCCTGCAACAGCTTAATATGGCTTCTGGTTGGAAAAAGCCTTCCTGGGCTTGACTGGGCAGGATTAGGTTCTCTGCATATAGTACTGGCAACTGACCTGAATCTGAATGTATGATCTCAACCCAGCAGGATGTCATGTGTCTGACTAATGAAACACTTCAAAGAACTTTCAGGCATGGTTTAACCTAAAAAAAACCTTTATGAGTGTAGAGGAGTGTCAGCACGGCATGATGGATGCCAAGATCTGAATTTCCCTTCCCTTTGCACATAACATTCCAGGCATTTCCTCTCCCCTATTTTGGGGTCATGATTCACATCTTCCAATTAACCTGGAGGGGCAAAGATTCACTTCCGTTCCTTTTTCCAGGCTTTCCTTACTAATCTCCTCCCTTCCTCTGTCATCTGAATTAACTCTAAAAATACCAGACAGTTCTGCATATTTTGTCAAAGCAAGAATATTCAATATTAGCAGCGTTGACACAGGGAGCCTCTTATTGTGCTCTGCACTCCAATCTTTTGCTCTCTACAACCCTGTTTTTTATACCTTGTCTGTGGCTGTCTCCCGGTCATGTGCCAGGCAAGGATACTAAAGCCAAATAGAAATAGTCTGATTAAAGATTATGAGATATTGCTGGGTTTCAGGACTTGAGAAATGAAAGTGATATTAAAAATGTTTTATTCATAACAAGGAAACTACTGCTTTCCTCTTGACTTGACACATGGCTATTATTTCCCGAGGCTTGCTCTACTTATGTCTATTTTGTTAGTGACACAACACGTACTAGAGCTTCTCTAACCTCAGATATAATTTCAAAATTCAGATCCAGCCATGAAGAAAAAGAGACTTTGTTAGCACAGAATGATCCAAAATAAATACAACTTCAATTTCATGGCTGACCTGAGTCGTAATTTGATACTGGTGCTTTCTCTAACCGAATGCACATTTATTACTCTGAATTCCTAGCTGTTAGCAAAATTAGTTCAAGCACTCATCTGTTGGTTAGATGGATTGATGTAAAATAAAAAAAGGTTAAGCTAAATCCTTAAGAGACTTCTCTTTGTGGCCATAACAGTAAAAATTAATGGAAGGCCCCCAGGATTTAAAAAGCTATGATAATTTTTTGCTTTAGATCTCCACCAGCTATCTTTATAGATTAGAAAAATATTTTATGTAATCTCAAGTTTTAGGAGAATTACGATCCTGATTCTTGCATTTTATATAGATAGCATAGATAATGAAAGATCACACACTCTGGGTTATATTTTCAATTAGTTTTAGCATAGTTCACTTTATGATAGTTTGGTTTTCTGGCAGTGACAGTTTTTTCTCTACAGAAACTTCAAAGTTGGCCAATGGGCAAATAATACATTTGCATATGTCTAAATGAATTAATGTACATTTCAGATTTATCTGGATGGTTTTTAACTCCTCAGGTCTTTAAGGCTTCTAAATAGGTTTTTCTCCCATCCTTTATAAAAATAATTTATCTTATTTTAGTGGGAATTAAGTAGATTAGTATAAGAGAACCAGTTTGGTGCAGTGGTTAAGGCATCAGGTTAGAAACCAGGAGACTGGTATTAAAGCCAGCAGGCTACCCATGGGCCAGTCCTTCTGTCTCAGCCCACCTCACTCACAGGGTTGTTGTGGGGAGTATTAGATATGTTTGTTCCCTGAGTTATTTATTTAAAAAATAACAAAGGCGAGATTTAAAAAAAAACTAAAAAGAAAGGTTACATTATACAATGGAGTCAAGCAAAGAATTGTAGAATCATTAATTGAACTGTAGAGTTGAAAATTGACACGTTGGCAGAACTTAAAAAAAAGCTAATCAGGTTTGGATCGGGATAATATTTCAATAGGAAATCACTGAGAAACTCTATAGTTGTGAACTAGATGGGAAAGTAAAAAAAAATCTGAAAAAAGCAGTAGTAAATGAATTTTGTACGATTGCCAAGAAAACTATTTGGACCAATCAACTGTCCACGAGGAATTGAATTTGGAAGATTTGAAAGGGGCTCTTCTGAGTGTAGGAAATGTATAGAATCCCATTGACTATATCTAGTTGGATATTGCCTCCTTCGGGTATGGTTCTATTGGTGAAGTTCTCTTTATTTTCAAATGTTTTCTGTAGCATTCAATCAGAATCTGTCTTCCTCTATATAAGTCCAAAATGACTAGATATTTTGCATCTAATGTATTATTCAGTTATACTAATAATTCAAATAGGTAAAAGTCCTTAGAGCAAGTTATCCTAGCCATGATTTCGTCTTGGTTTGACACCCTGCTTTGAAGAACTGATATTTAAAAATATTATAGTATCAAGAAATAGATGCAAGCTATGGAGTCATTTGAGCAGATACATTACAAATAATTGTAAGATAGAAAGAAAGTAAGATAGCTGCAGGAAGGGGGGAAAATGAAGCAGTTCACCGATTCCCAATCATCTAGCAACTGCCTTGGCGAATTGTCTGAATACAACTTTTTCTTGTTTTTGCTAAGACCTTTTGTTAAGGCAACAATTTCAATGATGAGTGTTCTAATAACATTTTCAAACCTCTTTCCTCTGCTCTCCCACTCCATTTCCCTTGTCAGTCAAATGTAGATTTCAAATGCTTTGGTATTTGTAACAGAGAAGAAACTGCCTTGTTTATGGATTAATAAAGCATAAAGCATATTATAACAGTACAATATAATGGTAGCAACGAGCGTTTGGGTTGCCTTGTTGAACACATTTTCCTTTCCAATTCATATTCAAACTTCTGTGGTTCAGGAACAGGCAATTTGATGGCCTCCAGAGATTTTGAATGACTAAGCCCAGAATCCCTTGCCGCTAGCCACATTGGCTATGTATCATGGGAGTAATGATATTTATTTATTTATTTTATTTATTTATTAATTGCATTTATATCCCGCCCTTCTCCTTACGGACTCAGGGCGGCTGACAATTGAATAAAAT
>NW_015390283.1:51571-53785 GCF_001527695.2 Protobothrops mucrosquamatus | reverse complement strand
GAAGGGAGATCAGGGATCACCCTGATCTCTGGGGGCAGTTCGTTCCAGAGGGTGGGGGCTCCCACAGAGAAGGCCCTCCCCCTTGGGGTCGCCAGCCGGCACTGTCTGGCTGACGGCACCCTGAGGAGACCCACTCTGTGGGAGCGTACAGGTCGGTGGGGGGTAATCTGTGGCAGGAGGCGGTCTCGAAGGTAACCAGATTTCCCCTATCCAGTCGTGCCTTACTCTAGGGGTAAGTGCTCATCTCCATTTCTTAGCCAAGGGAGCCAGTGCTGTCTGAAGACATTTCCGTGGTCAGGTGGCTAGCATGACACCATGCTACAGCGCAGAGCATGCGGTGAAACATGGAACGCTATTACCTTCCCACCTAAGTGGTACCTATTTATCTACTCACATGTTCATGCTAGGTGGGTGGGAGCTGGGGCAAGAATAGGAGCTCGCCCTGTTGCCCAGCACTCTGGTCTTAAACCCGGGCTGTCAGTTTTCAACTGATAAGCTCAGCTTCTTAACCACTGAGCCATTGCGGTCCCCCCCAACATTATGGGAGTAGAAATTCAAAATGTGTGAAGGGTTCTTGGTTGCTTACCTTGCTTTATGGTACCACTCAGGAAATTTCAGCTGCTTTCCAAAATAATAGCTATGATTGACTCCTGTCATTGTGTGTCAATCATAGGAAGGCAGAACATATTTTGGTATTGATCTTCTTTTGAAGGAAAGAAGCAATATGGTGTGCAAAGGTGGGATTGACCTGGGTGATGTAACTATTAATATCTTGCTCTCTCTATATAAGCTTGTGTGTCTCCAGTAATACAGGTAGTCCTCGATTTACCACAGTTCATTTAGTGACCATTCAAAGTTACAAAGGCACTGAAAAAAGGTACTTATAACCGTTTTTCAAAGTTACAACCTTTGCAACATCCCCATCATCATGGGATCAAAATTCAGATGCTTGGCAACTGGCTCATATTTATGACCGTTGCCTTGTCCCAAAGTCATGTGATCACCTTTTGAGACTTTCTGACAAGCAAAGGGGGAAACCAGATTCACTTAACAACTGCAGTGATTCACTTAACAACTGTGGCAAGAAAGGTAATAAAATGGGGCAAAACTCACTTAAAAATGTCTCAGCTAGCAACAGAAATTTTGTGCTCCTTTGTGGTCATAATTCGAAGGCTACCTGTATAAAGGTTCATAGTTGTATGAGTCATCATGAAGTTGTCTTTTTTCCCCTTTTTTTGGAAATATGGCTTTATAGCTGTGGTTGTAATGAGAAAACTGAGACTGACATTGTCCTCTTTTTGATCATGGCTTATTGTTAATGCTCAAAAACTGAATTGTATGTACCACTGCTCTCACTAAACGTAGAATAATATTATACTCCTAGGTGATAGAAAGCATACAGCTCAGTAGAAAGAAATACATGGTGGGGCAGAGCAGTATCGATAAATAGGTGGCTGCCACTCTAATACATTTAAAATAATTCCAGTAATTATTGTGACTCATTCATTTTTGCTTTACCTTCTCTTATTACTCAACTTAGTAATGGCAAGATAGCTGTGTGAGGTCTCTTTCTCTTTTCATTGAGTGAGAAATGTCTCAATTAGAGGGTTAATTAGCACTGTCGTTTAAACCAAGAGCACAGTCTCATTAAATTAATGCATCTTGTTGGAAATGTTTTAATTAATGAGGTAATAAAGCCACTGCACCAATACATACACAGAAGTTTTGCAGGTTAATGAAGCTCATGGATCTATTCATTAAGCTTTAAAAGGTTTCTCCTTTTGGTAGTCTCTCTTTCTGCTCTCTTAGGCCTCTTCGAATAATCTTTTCCCCCTCAAATCCAAAATGCTGCAAAACATAATGAAATAATTTGTTTCCACAGATTTTAAATTTGCATCTATTTTATTAAGGATAGGCATTAGTAGCCTGAATAGAAAAGGGCTGACACAAATGTGAAACCCCTAAACTATATTGTGTGTTTCATGACAGCTATTAACCATACAGTACTTCCTTCTACGAGATTTAGTGCCTTGTTCAACATAATCCTAATTATTTTACAAACCTCAGTGACTGTACACACTAATAAAGCCAACGTGAAACAATATATTAGAGGGAGCTCAACGTGTTCCCCTAATGTCAAATATAGACCATAATCCTTTGGTTATCGTATGAAATATCTAACTTCTACTGGGAGCCCAGCCTTATTTACACATA
>NW_015390283.1:37709-50039 GCF_001527695.2 Protobothrops mucrosquamatus | reverse complement strand
GTTGAATTGAGAGAGTGTAAGTAAACCAAAAGCCACCCAGCTGGCTTTCCTACTAACAGGAGGACTACAGCTCATTATCTGCTTGTTTCTAGCTCAGATTTAGCCACTGCACTACATTGATTCTAATGATTTTTGGTGCGTGATGGTATTACTAATTTTTCCATGGTGCCCCTGTGGTGGCACAGTGGTTAGAATGCAGTATTGCAAACTAATTCTGCTAACTGCCAACAGTTCAATTCTCACCGGCTGAAGGTTGACTCAGCCTTCCATCCTTCCAAGGTCGGTAAATTGAGGACCCAGATTGTTGGGGGCAAAATGCTGACTCTGTAACCCACTTAGAGAGGGCTGTAAAGCACTGTGAACTGGTATATGAGTCTAAGTGCTACTGCTATGTTTAATGTAGTGTAATATAAATACAATAATTATGCATATTGAAATAGCAGTTCAAGTAGCTTGGATATGCAGCTGAGGATGGGAAGAACATGCCTTTTAAATTAATCCAGAGTTAAATATTTATTCAAGACTAACATTTGAATAAACAAGATCCTTTTTGTGACATGTTTTTCAAAATGGGGTCAACCAGTTGGTGCTCATGGATATCTCTACTTGACCCTATTAGGCCCACCTCCTCTCTGCTTTTAATATTTTTTAAAATACTGATTTAATTTTAAAGAGAATTAAAAAGGGGGTAGTAATAAAATCAGCTTCAGCTTGGTGATAATATCAGGTTAACAACAGCAACAACAAGCCTTTGTATATAGTGAGAGAAAAGGAATTGGCTTCAGTCTCCCTGATGTATTTCTTCCTCAGTAGATCATCCTTTGAGAGACAGAGAAGATATTCAGTGTGAGTAATAACCATGAAATCATATTGCAAGCAAGTATTTGTCTGAAAGATCTAAGAGAACGATAACCACACCACCGATAAAGCAGTTAGTAATATACTCAGAAGGCTCAGACCCCCAATGTCCTCTGGGGCATCAATGTTGTAGCTATTGCTACTTATCCCAATTTATACATCTCCATTTTCCCATGGGCCATTTTTTAGATCTAGAAGCAAATATGTATTATTGAATTTTGTTTTCTCAGGAGGCAGATTCATTGGCTTGCTTGGGGGATGTATGAAGACCAAGCTTTTGTTTCGTGATTAATTTGTTTAATTATTTTCTGTGGCTTTCTGTTCTGTGGATTTTTCCTAACAATACTTCACAGTGCTTTTTTTTAAAGAAAACACTCCACCAACTTTACAGCTAAGTTTTCCCTTTTTTCTCTATCTGAAAGGACTTCATCCTCCAAAGATTTTCTGAAATTGACCACAGTTAATCTTTTCTCCTTAGCTATCTGAAGCATGATGATTTATTTCCCAAGACCCACTGTTGAACTCTTCCAGATAAGGATTTATTTCTTTGGCTTGTTCATTCACATTTAATGGGAGGTTGAAATATGCCAGTCTGGCACAGTGATCAGAGCTGTGGTGGCACAGTGCTTAGAATGCAGTATTGCAGGCTAAACTTGCCGACGGCAGGGATTTCAGTCTTGACTGGCTCAAGGTTGACTCAGCCTTCTGTCTTTTCAAGGTCAGTAAAATGAGGACCCAGATTGTTGGGGGCAATATGCTGACTCTGTAAACAGCATAGAGAGGGTGGTAAAGCACTATGAGGGAGTATATAAGTCTAAGTTCTATTGCTGTTTGGAATAGGAATTGAGAAAAACATTTTCAAGTTCCACCTTCAGTCATGCAAGTCAATGTACAGTAGCACTGACTTGGTTACTATATCCTACTAAGCCATAATGTAATCCGTATGGGCTTGGTTTAAAGCAGGGGTGTCAAACTCAAATTCATTGAGGGCTGCATCAGCATTGCAGTTGCTCTTGGGGGGCCGGGTGGGTGTGGCCATGGTGGGTGCAGCCTACTGGATGGGTGTGGATGGAGTGAGTGTGGCCTACTGGGTGGGCATGGCCAGTTCTACATCATTCGTGTCAAGGGTGCCTGTGGGGGCCTGGGCAGGAGTGGGACAGATCTGAGGGTCTCTGGCAGAAGGGGGTGGGACCGGGGCAAGTGCCAAGGCATGGTGCATTTCTTCATTCCTCACAAAGGGTGACACCTCCCCAGCATGCACCCAGGGGGCGGGGCCAACGCGGCAGGGGCTGGTTTCTTGCTGTTTCTAGACTGCCTTGTGGAGCTAAGACTGAATGCGTTTCAGCATAGATGGCCACCACAAAATTGTACATTGGCTACTGGCTGGCCTGGGCCAGGGCCAAGGCAGCGGGGGCCATTCCCCCACTGTTTCCAGGATGGCTTCGCAGGCCACATGAAACCATGTCGCGGGCCGCATCCAGCCCCCGGGCCTTGTGTTTGACATGTCTGGTTTAAAGTGATATCTTATCTCCCATTATGTAATATAGAAAGAAGTGGAGAGGGACATGACATCCCAATATGTTCTCAGTGGCAGAGAATAGGGCTACAAATCTGAGAAGCAAAGATCCAAATGACCATTAGATGGCAACAAATAAAGAATATGAACTCCCTACTGATTTTTAAGTGGTTGTCCTGATGTTTGCAACCCGCATCTGGTAGCCCTAATAGAAATCTAAGCAATAAATAATAAAGAACCAATATATTCATTTATAATCTTCCTGTATTTCCATAGACTGCTTTTTTTAGACACCAATTTTTTATTCCAGAAAGATGAAAGAGTAATGCAATTTGCAGGCATTTAGAGGTGACTCAGTGCAGCAACGTTAATTTTTTTTAAAATCAGGGGAAAACTTTATACCACACTAAGTAGCTTGTTAAAAGTAGAGAGCTTTTATGATTACAAAAAAAGCATCACAAAAGAATAAAATGCTGCATTGCTGTATTGCCTATATACTGATTGTGTACTGAGGCTATCTAAAGGTTTGGCTACCTAATAAATCACAAATCAACATTTTTTGCTGGTCACCTTGTGTTTTTTCTTTCTTTCAGTGGCTAGGCAACACTCAGTCCTACTCTTTAGAACCTGAAGTGATTAACTCTTTAAATGCTAAATTTATGCATCAATATGTAGGACAATTCTGAAATTCTAGATATCTTACATCCACATATACACAGAAATAATTTGCGTGCTGTCATTTTTCCAGCTCTCTCCTGGCCATTTGATTATTATTAGAAGTTTTTCCTCTGGTAGTGGGTAGCTGGAACAGTCACCTCAAACAATGTAATCTTCTGGGGATCTCCATGAAGTCATTTGATCTATAGATTAAGCCCATCTATTTCTAGTAGAGAGACTAACTCCCTTGAGGGAGGAAGAAAAGGAGGCAGAAGTTTTCTGAGAGCTTTTGTTCTTTTCAGTGGAAAGAGGCAAGTTATTCAGGGAAATAACATACAACCCTCCCCTCACTTGCAATGAAGTCTTCTAGGATGTAGGAATCAAACTCATAGATGTGTGTAGTTACTGGGTTAGAGTTTGCGTTCTCTTTTTTTGTTTGTGCACAAGACACTTTCCTTGAAAGTTCATTGTTTTCCTGAATCCTAGTCTCCTTCTTGGATGAACCCACCTGTTGTTCCTTTGATCCTCATGACTCTTTTGAAGTCTAATCCTTTTCTCTATGCATATCTTCCTATGTTTTCTTTGCCCCTGTGTGTTCTTAGTTAACTTGGGATGCCTTTAAGCAGAACTTTTAAGTGCCAATTTGAGGTTTTGGGGATGGATGAGGGTGTAATTTAGTAAGCTGCTTCTCTATATAGTAGAGCCTGATTGCCCTGTGTAGTAACTACAGAATCCCTTACAATGCAAGATACTTTTTTTTTGCTGCTGTCACTATTATTATTTTTAAATCCTTAATTTCCATAATATAATATTTTCACAGCCTCTGTAGCTAATAAAGGAGGGCCCTGTCACTCTAGGGATTTGGTCAGACATGTATTACATCTTTTGTCCATAGGAGAAAGATTAGAAACATTGGTTTAGTTTGCATCTGAACTATTTAAAAAAATAGTAGTTGGATTCACACAATACACTAAGCAAAAGCTGAACAAACCACAACATAACTTAGCACAAAGCTAAGCTGTATGAATAGAGCCAACATCCAGCAATTCCATTCCTTTTAATAGGAAGGGATGACCAGTTTTTCTAGCTGCAGGCTGCAATTTTTCATTCTTGTGATTAACTTTGGACAAGAGTATTACTTCTTTGGTTTACTTTAACTTACCCTTTATATATTTCTAAAACATTGAATGTGGACTTTCTCAGACCCCAAATCTAGGGGTCTTCCTGAAGAAGGTGTAAATTCATTAGTGGACCCAGATGACATTCCTGGATTTTCATGTCTCTGCCATTAATATTGTTGATAGTCGTAGTTTTCAGATGGGGCTATTGCAGTTGTGTCACTTTGGGAAGTTCCCAGTTTGTCCAAAATCACTCAAATGAGGCAAAAAGAAGTTAGGGTCTGACAAAAATCCTATGACCACAATGTGCCAGTGTGGTATATATATGAGAGTAGGGAAGTCTTCATGTTGATGGATCTACATTCCTGTTTGGAAGAGACTGCCAGACTCCAGATAGAGATAAGGTAGGTGATCTTCTCATATTCAAATTTAGTGTCCCTTCTAGTTTACATGATAACAGTAATTGTACTTCAATGATAACTGTCGTCTGCTTTGCATGACTTATTTTTTGTACATGGATGTACGGTATTAAGTGAAGATTCAGGGCACTTTACACCACAATGTTTCCATTCCTACTACTATTTCCATTCTCTAATCTCTCAAAAGTATTATGAAATTTATCTGTAATCTTCTCAATTCCACCAGCCTTGAATCTATAGTAAGAGAATGGGGTAGGGTAAGACAAGATACCATGCTAATTGGGAACAAAGGTGGGATGAACTAAGAGTTCCCAACAATGGGAAAATCAGCCACTCAACTACAATAGTTTCTAGGACAAAGATCAGCTTTGCTACAATTTCACCACAAACCGTCAGTTGAACTGATTTTGAAGAAATGGCTGATCTGGAAATGATTTTGGTTGCTGAAAAAGCCCTATATAGAAATTCACCCAGATATACATAGAACAAACTATAGCTTTAGGAAAAGCCATTATAGAAAAATGCAAAGTTTTAACAACTCTACTTCCTTCTATGACCTGCTGTTGAAATTTTATTCTTGTTCCAATGCATACCTATAAAATTAGACAAGAATTTTTTTTCAGAATTTGAATAAAATTATGCTTAAATTTATCTGGCGAGGAAAAAGAGCAAGGATTAAATTAAAATTATTGCAGGACTCAAAGGAAAGAGGGGGATTTGGCCTTCCTGATTTGGAGAAATACTACCAGGCTATAGTACTAGTATGGGTAAGGGACTGGATATTACTAAAGAACAGAAGATTATTATGCCTGGAAGGCCATGACCTACAAATAGGATGGCATGCTATATTATGGGACCATAAATATAAAATACATAAATATTTTCGAGGGCACTATATTAGAAAAGCTCTTATTGATGTATGGGCAAAAATTTGGCAACCAAATCACACCCAGGTACCGAGTTGGATCTCATCGTTAGAAATGCATGTGCATCCGAAATTTATCCAATTAGATAGGATCATAACATATAAAAATATTTTAGATGAAAGAGGGGAATTGAAATCCAGGAAAACCCTCCAGGATGAAGGGATAGATCTAGAATGGTGGGCGTACCTTCAGCTGCAGGCGAGATATTGGAAATTTAAAAAAGAGTTAGGCATTAAATTAGAACTGATAGAATTGGATAAAATAGTATTGGGATCAGAGGATAAAATGATTAAAAAGCTATACTATTATTTGTTAGATTTGGCAATGTATGAAGAACAAGTAAAAGTAACTATGTTAAAATGGAATAAGGATTTTGGTTTAAACTTCGATCTGCACATCTGGCAAGAATTATGGGCAAGAAACAAGAAGCTTACTCTGGCCACCTCTTACAAAGAAAACCTCTATAAAATGTTTTATAGATGGCATCTGCCGCCCATACGATTAGCTAAAATGGGTCCCAACGTTTCCTCTAAATATTGGAAATGTAATCTGACAATTGGAACATACTATCATATGTGGTGGGAGTGCACGCGAGCTTATGATTTTTGGACTAAGGTTAAAGAATGGCTGGAAGAAATACTAGAGCGAGTGGTAGAGTCAAAACCAGAATTTTTCCTATTAGGTATAACAACGCAGAAGTATAACAAAGGCATTCTCTATTTGATGCTACACATTCTAACGGCTTCCAGACTGGTTTATGCTCAAAATTGGAGGAATAAAGGAATTCCAACGGAAGAAGAAATCCTGTATAAAATTTTATCATGTGCTGAGATGGACAGGCTTACAATGGCTATGAAAGACAAGACAGAACTGGAATATTTCGAAATCTGGGACAAATTTTATCGCTGGTATGAATCAAGGAGAACCGCTCGGATCTTAAGCTAACGATAGGATTGAAACATATATATAACTGTACATATAATTGTATATATAATTGTATTGTGTAGAAGAATGAGGCTTATATAGAGGTTAAGGATGATGTATTAAGTTTTTGTATCATGAGAAACAAACTGTTAGGAATATTTACTCTGGAATGCCACGTATGCCCATTTTTGTTTTAATTGTATTATAAATAAAAAACTTTAAAAAAAAAAAGAAATTCACCCAGATATACATAGAACAAACTGTAGCTTTAGGAAAAGCCATTATAGAAAAATGCAAAATTCTAACAACTCTACTTCCTTCTATGACCTGCTGTTGAAATTACAATAAAGATGTTTATACAATTAGATATTCCAGCTGAATTATCTGATCTTTGTTTAAGATGCCCATGTTACTTGCCTGAAGGAGAAAAATGTGACCCAGCCAAAATCAAAGAGAGTCATCCTTGTGGACACCTTTGCACGCTCTTTCCTAGAAGAGCAAAGGTGCCAAGCTAAAAAATATAAATAAATAGAAAAATATCAAAATGATTGATAGAAAGCAAGCCAAGCATGACAAGCTGAGCTGTACTGATGATCTTTTGCCCTGCAGAAATAATATCCTTTTTCTAATTAATTTCATTCTCACTGAAGGACTCCAAGTTTAGGTATGCAAAGCTATCATTTATTATAGAGCAAAAGCAAAAATCCAAGTCTCAGCAAGAAGGAAAGGTAGAGAGATTACCAAGTTATTTTAAAAGTAATTTTATTTAAAATTATAATGGCAAAAATGGAAAACTAATACAAACTAAAAAAATAACAGAATTAAAAGAAAAATAAAAGGTACAGAAAAGATACATAGAAAAAGAAAGAAAAAATAAGAATATAGTAAAGAAAAAGAATATATATATATATATATAAAGAAATGACTTCTTCCTTCATCACAAGTATAAATGATTTTACTAACTTATCATTTTCTCTTAAAATATAACAAATGATATCTTTTCCCCATATTCCTTCTCTTGTCTATAAACAAACTCTTAAATCCTCCTTGTTACAGTCCTCATCAGCAAAAGTCTATTAAGATTTACCAGAGATAACAACATATATATTTTAACCTTGATCAAATAAACCAACTATATTCCTTCTTTTTACTTTTACCAATCTTTATCTTTAGTCCCTTCAAATACTGTGATTTTCTAGAACTTGATTTCCTTTCCTTTTTTTCTTTGTCCCTTCTCACAAAATTCTTCAAAACTTTTAAAAGCTTCTTTTGTAATTTTAATATAGGAAAACAATCTAGGTGAGTCTCTTGGTTCTTATTTGTATATCCCACTTAATTATTAAGACATCAGCCATTTTTATATGTCCAGTGTAGCATCTTTTTCCGTACCATTCTTGTAGTCTGTCATTTTAAAATCCACTCTCAGATCACTATCAGTCTTGTCAGGTAAAACTTATTTCTTTTGTACATCATCTTTTAAACACAATCTATCTACAGGCCCTCGATGTATGCTTCTTGTTCAGTGTCTGTTTGAAACTGCAGTGCTGAACAAAGGTACTTATGACCTGTGCTCAAAGTTATAGCTGTTGGAGTGCCCCCAAAGTCACATTAACAAAATTTGGGCACTTGGGTGCTGCCCACACTTATAACTTCAGGGGTGTTGCAATTCCCCTCACCTGCCTATCTCATCCAACCTTCCTTTTCAACCATCCAACTGGCCCACTTGGGCATTAAAGCCTACCACAGCCTAGGAGTTCTCATCCAGTCATCCCAGCCACCTGCATGCAGCATCCCAGCCACCCTTCACTTACCTTCTTCATTTTTCTTCAGCTGCTGAAAGTCACAACTGGACTTCATGAGGCACAGTCTTCCTACTGGGGCCATTTCATGCCATTCTCCAAGCAGGCTCCATATTACCCAGTTTGGGCTGGCTTCCATAGCTCCATGAAGAATACAGCTCCATTCTTGCAATTCTTCAGAAGCCTCATTCTCTTTCCGTGCTACTCTTTTCTTTTCTTTTTATTGGGAAAGAAGCCTTCTGAAAAAAATAATAGTAATCCTGGACAACAAAAATCCAGTATGAAAAGAAAGTTTGTTTAAAACTGAAAGCAAAGCAAAACTCCCAAGCTAAAGGCAATCTGGTCGAAGAACAGAATTTACCCTATGAAAGTCTTCCTTTTGAAAAGTTAGAAAAGACTTTTTGGACCCAGGAAAGGCAGGCGATTCAGACTCCGCTGCTTGCCTTACAGGCATTTTGCCATTCCCTTCTTATGCATAATTAAAAGTAGCAGCTTTTAGGGTTGAGGTCATTTTTCTAAGCATTAAATTGATTATGCTTGAGCAACACAATATCCCTGGTGGAATTATGTGTGAAGCCACAGGGCTCAATAAAAGCCTATTAACTCTAACACAAAAGGTGCCTTTCCATGCTGTTAGATTTTGGGGTTAGATTCTTGCTGGACTTGAGCAAATAAGCTTTAAATACTAGTTAAGTTATTAGCGTGTGTTGCTGTCTAAGCAAGCCCGTGCCACGTGAATAATGGAAAACAACTTGTTCTTCNAATTATGTGTGAAGCCACAGGGCTCAATAAAAGCCTATTAACTCTAACACAAAAGGTGCCTTTCCATGCTGTTAGATTTTGGGGTTAGATTCTTGCTGGACTTGAGCAAATAAGCTTTAAATACTAGTTAAGTTATTAGCGTGTGTTGCTGTCTAAGCAAGCCCGTGCCACGTGAATAATGGAAAACAACTTGTTCTTCGTATGCAGCTAAAGCTCAGTGTTGCATTAATTCATCTCCCAAAGTGTTCCATTGACAAAGGCAACACAGAAGCTGGGTTTTAATTGGAAATGCAGTGAAAATGTTTTCAGTTCCACCTATAGTCTCAATTTCCTTCTATCATGCTACACAGAATACAGACAGATTCCTTTTATGAAATCTAATTCCTCATGCATACACAGCAAAGAAAAGGTCCTGTGTAGCACTACGCCAGGTCGGCTAACATTTTCTATAAGCCTCTCACCATCAGATTGCTGTTGGATCTTTTAATTAATTAGCCCAAAGTACTGTAATAATGGGGCAGCATATCTGGGCATTTTGTTTTTTTTGTTCTTGATTATGTATTTTGATATGTAAAACTGTATAAAATTGTATAAGTAAACAATATTGGGGCAATAGAGTTTGACAAAGGCAAGTGGTTGTGGAAATTTTTTTGGCTTGGTGATTTTGCTGTCAGTAAAGAAAAAATTGGGTTGGTTCCAAATGTATTACCAGATTTATTGTTCAGATAATGATTACATACATAAAGCAATTATAAACATATCTAAGAACAGTTACAAAGGAGGCAGAAGCTGGAGATACCATATTGCTTGTGGAGAGAATGCCTTCCTGTCAGCTTTTTGAAGTAGACGCGGCTAGGAAGCAGACTCTACAAGCAATCCTAGGACTTTGCTTTATTGATATAAGCTGTCATAACAGAATTTTGAAAGTCTTCATTTTCCCTCACTTCCCTCCCTCCCTCCCTAGGGAGTTAAGGCAAAACCAATTTGAATACCTTTTTAATGCTTTCTTCATTTCTTTGGCTTAACACATATTGTCAAATTTGATAGAACGTAGAATAATAATGTAGCTGGAAGGGACTTTGGAGGTCTTCTAGTCCAACTCAATTTCTCCAAGGTCATCTCTGTGCCCCTCCCCATTTGCGTGTGTGTGTGTGTGTGTGTGTGTGTGTGTGTGTGTGAGAGAGAGAGAGAGAGAGAGAGAGAGGCGGGGGGGCTGGATTAAGAAATTGCAGTCTTAGCTGGATAGGAGAGGAGAGAGGTTCAGGGTAGCCACACCCCAAAGTCTCTCAGGATTCATCTACTAGGTAAGAAGGTTATGTCTTCAATTTGGCAACATTCTGTCCATTAGGTATAAGCAAATAAAGGATTGAACGCAATTGGATTTCTTTGTGTCATCTCTGGACTTGGGCCTGACAATAGTTTCTTAAAAGAAAAAAAGGTAGTCATGACCCTGGTTGGTAGAATACCAGAGAGCCATGACCAGGTAGGAAGTTCTAAACTCTAGAGCTAAAAGGTAGCTTCTGAGAAGGCTCTTTCTCGTGTCTCAAACAATTAGACCTCTCCCACTGTTAGGACTTAGAGCAGGGGTGCACAAGTCTTAAAGTAGCACAGGTTGGAGACCCCTGGAATAGATGAACTACTCAGAGCATGGCTGGCTAAGGAATTCTGGGAGTTGAAGTCCACAAGTCCTAAAGTAGCACAGGTTGGAGATCCCTGGAATAGATGAAGTACTCTGAGTACGGCTGGCTGAGGAATTCTGGGAGTTGAAGTCCACAAGTCATAAAAGGGCCAAGTTTGAAGACCCCTGACTTAGAGAAAGATTTTGCTGTCATATCTCAGGGAATGGGCAGGCCAATGTGGGAGGAGGCAACTCATGAGGTATCCTAAATTTGGATGTGTAGGACTTTAAAGGTTATCATCCACACTTTTAATGTGTCCAGATATAACCAGTACAGCCCTTTCAGGGTGGGCAGAAAATAACCCTGCCTGCAAGTACCCATGGATATTCTTGTAACTGCATTCTAGATTGATTGCAGTTTCTTGAAATTCTTCATAAGTGCTCCCAAGCCTAATGTAAAAAAATAATCTGTATATACGTAGTAGTAACTGTAAGAGGAATCTTGAAGTCTGGGTAGACCAATCATTTACATATGAGCCAGCAGTATGCTGCAGCTGACAAAAAAGCCAATGCAGTCCTAGGCTGCATTAACAGAGGGATAGAATCAAGATCATGTGAAGTGTTAATAACATTTTATAATGCCTTGATAAGGCCACACTTGGAATATTGGATCCAGGTTTGGTCACCACAATATAAAAAAGAGATGTTGAGACTTTGGAAAAAATTCAGAGAAGAGCGACTAAGATGATCAAAGGCCTGGAGACTAAAGCATATGAAGAACGGTTGCAGGACTTGGGTTTGGCTAATCTAAAGAAAAGAAGAAATAGGGAAGACATGATAGCAGTATTCCAGTATCTGAGGGGCTGCCACAAAGAAGAGGGGGTCAAATTATTCTCCAAAGCATCAGAGGGCTGGACAAGAAACAATGGTTGGAAACTAATCAAAGAGAGAAGCAACCTGGAATTAAGGAGAAACTTCCTAACAGTGAGGGCAATTAACCAGCGGAACAGCTTGCTTTCAGAAATCATGGGCACTCCATCACTGGAGGTTTTTAAGAAGAGAATAGACAGTCACTTATCTGAAATGATATATGTTCTCCTGCTTGAGCAGGGGGCAGGAGTAGAAGAACTCCAAGGTCCCATTCTATTCTGTTCTGTTCTGTTTGGAAAACAGCTTTGAAAGCACCTCCAAAGATGTATTGCAGTTGGTTGTAAGTGGATGTACAGTAAGTGGAGGAAGACATTATTTGTTCCTACATTTAGTAAATGGTGAGTGGCCTTTATTAATGATGGGCAAGCAGAAGATGAAGATTTGCTCAAAATATGTTTATCTTTTTCATACTATATGTTAGCCAGGCATTGGAGGAAGTTGGCATCCTTCAAAAAATCTTGAATTATATAGCATTTTTAAAAGTTCATTCAGACAATCAAAGTGTTGTTGATCACACAGTATTTGTATCACCAGTATATTTATTTTTGTAAAGACAGTGTCAAAAGCTGAGAATGGAGAGAAACGAAGCTAGACATACGCTCTTTCCTCCAGTTGAGGGAGGGAGGGGATCCCCTGGAGGGGAGGGCCGAGGACTTTGCTCAATATCTGTATGACAAAGTCGCTCGGATCCGAGAAGGCCTTGACTCTGACTGGGTGGCCCCGGGGGAGGAGACGGGAGCAGGTCTTGAGACTGTTGTATGGGAGGAGTTTGACTCTGTGGCTCCCGAGGACGTGGACAGGAT
>NW_015390283.1:30371-37648 GCF_001527695.2 Protobothrops mucrosquamatus | reverse complement strand
CTGGGTGGCCCCGGGGGAGGAGACGGGAGCAGGTCTTGAGACTGTTGTATGGGAGGAGTTTGACTCTGTGGCTCCCGAGGACGTGGACAGGATCCTGGGGAGGCTGAATGCAACCACATGTTTACTGGATCCGTGCCCCTCCTGGCTGGTACTGGCGGCTCGGGAGGGTACACGAGCCTGGCTCCAGGGAATTATAAACACTTCTTTGCGGGAGGGTGCCTTCCCCGCGGCCTTAAAGGAGGCGGTGGTGAGGCCCCTCCTTAAGAAGCCCTCCCTGGACCCAGATGTATTGGCTAACTATCGCCCGGTCTCCAACCTTCGCTTTGTGGCGAAGGTTGTTGAGAGTGTGGTTGTGCAGCAATTCCCTCGGCACCTGGAGGAAACAGTCTATCTGGACCCGCTCCAGTCGGGCTTCAGGCTGGGATACAGCACGGAAACGGCATTGGTCACATTGGTAAATGATCTCTGGAGGGCCCGGGACAGGGGTCATTCCTCTGTCCTTGTTCTTCCAACAAGCGGGACTGGCCTAGGGGGAATTTTTAGTGGGGTTTTAAGAATAATTTTAAATTGACACAGGCCATATCAAATATTTCATTTTAATTAGGTTTTAAAGTGGGTATTTTTATCTTTGTATTTGTTTTACCAGGCTGTCAGCCGCCCTGAGTCCGTAAGGAGAAGGGCGGGATAAAAATCCAAATAATAAATAAATAAAATAAATAAATAAATACACACACACATAACTAGCAAGTGTATACAGTGCTGTTTATTGCTATACAAGCTTAGTGCAAAGGGCATTTTTCAGAATTCCAGTGAGCATTTGTATATATTTGTGTGTGTGTGTGTGTGTGTGCATGTATAGTGTTAATGTAAATAGAATAGAATTCTCATAAATATGCACACTAATAAAATATAACTATAAGAGATGAGAATTTAAATGATTAAACAAGAATACTTCTCTTTGTTCCGGCATCATCATTATCTTCATTTTCATCATCATTATCATTAAGATCATCATTATTAACATCATTATTACTAAATTCTTCCCCAAAGGGATCAATATCGCATTGATATATGTTTTCTTTCACCAAAATCTTTGATAAACATAATGTTAGACTTTAGATCTGATAACCTTAACAGGGATAGATGAAATGAGTGGGTTCCAATTTTGTAATTAGAAAGATGATGCAAAAGCAAATGTAATTTATTTCTGAGTAGGAGCCCATGAAGGCACAGTAATGAGATTTTAATAGATAGTGGGGAGGATTTTGAAGTGCCTTTATTTATTAAAGGTGTTTTAATCCACAGCTTAAAAGTTTTATGTGATTTTGGAATACATAAAATATATTCCATAGAAGGTGAGTCTAAACAATAAACATGGAAATACTAAACAATATTAGACTTTGCATTCTACCATTATGTGTTCACAGCTATAAATGTACATACATGTAGTCACTATGAAACATTGATTAAGAAGTTGGAAGCTCAGCTTCAAGTACACTCAAGTTGAGGGTAAAATTGAGGGTGGGAGTGCTGTATATGCTGCCTTCAGGATCATCATCTTACATACATTTACATGGGGGAAAAGTTTTATTCAAGATCAGACATGTCAAACACAAGGCGGCCAGCGAAGTGGTTTCATGTGGCCCGTGAAGCCATCCTGGAAACAGTGAGGGAACGGCCCCCTCTGCCTTGGCCCTGGCCCAGGCCAGCCGGGAGCCAATGTACAATTTTGTGGTGGCCATCTATGCTGAAACACATTCAGTCTTAGCTCCATAAGCCCCCCCCCCCGGCATGGCCTGAGAGAAACAGTGAGGCTCCTCCAGTGGACCATGCCTTGGCACTTGCCCTGGTCCCACCCCCTTCTGCCAGATCTATCCCACTCCTGCCCAGGCCCCCACAGGCACCCTTGATGCGAATGATGTAGAGCTGGCCACACCCACCCAGTAGGCCACACCCACCCCATCCATGCCCACTCAGTAGGCCGCACCCACCCTGGCCACACCCAACCGGCCCCCTGAGGGCAACCGCAATGCTGATGCGGCCCTCAATGAAATTGAGTTTGACACCCCTGTTCAAGATAGTGTCCCATGTTTCTGAATAGACCTCTGTTAGATCATGTAGACCTAAGTATAGTTATTTATAAACAAATCCCATTTTATCAGGAGTGTTATTAGAAGAACAATGCTCCCCTATATTTTTGACTGCATAGGGAAATCATGAATCAGAGCAAATGCGCTTAAAATCTATTTTATAGCTTAATTATTAATCTTGGATTGAATTCAAAGTTATTTTAATTGAATTCGTTGTGAAATATCAGCCATAAGAGCAGATCTGTGTTAAAGTTGCTGTAATGTCAACATACATATGTAAACCCCATATGGACATTAATAATACATAGACCGCATTTGCTTCCAGATCCATAACACTCAGAAATCTAAAACTGTTAGATCTGCAAAGGAAAGTTGTGTGCTGTTATTTAGTGAGTTATGCAATTTACCAGCTTCCTAAATCTACCTCTAGGCAATTTACACATATCACTTTACACTTTATTTTGTTTGGGAGAATTCATGGGTAAATAATTTTTGTTTCTTCCAAAACACAGTCTGAATATTAGTTCTGTAAACAGTAATGCAAATATTCAGTCTCAGAAAAGTATCTGTAGGGGGTGCTAGTAGAACAATAAATCTTACTACTATATTGTTTGGAATAGGTATTCCAAAAGGAATGATTATAGCATGAATTGCAATGGTAAATTTATGGAAAGGAATAGGTAAATGAATTAAGTTTGTCAATTGGCACCTATATATGCGAGGACCATCTTACTGTCTTCCAACAGAAGAGTATGTGCAACTCAGGGCTGAACTGTGGAGTCCTTGGTGCTCTCTGAACTGGTTGTTTGCTTGCAGATGTTTAATGATAACGATAACGATAATGACAACGACAACAACAATATCAATAACAATAACAATAATAAACAACTTGGAAGAGACCTTGGAGGTCATCTAGTCCAACCCCCTGCTCAGGCAGGAAACCCTATATCATTTCAGACAAATGGCTGTCCAGTCTCTTCTTAAAAAACTTCCAGTGTTGGAGCATTCACCGCTTCTGGAGGCAGGTTGTTCCACTGGTTAATTGTTCTAACTGTCAGGAAATTTCTCCTTAGTTCTAGGTTGCTTCTCTCCTTGATTAGTTTCCACCCGTTGCTTCTTGTCCTGCCTTCAGGCGCTTTGGAAAATAGCTTGACTCTCTCTTCTTTGTGGCAGCCCCTGAGATATTGGAGCACTGCTATCATGTCAACCCTCGTTCGTCTCTTCATTAAACTAGACATTCCCAATTCCAGCAAATGTTTCATTACCCAATTAGGTTAACATCATTAGTGCGATTGAAACTGGGATTTGCTCCTTATTTATGTACAGTAGCTTGCTCTGCCAGTGTTGATGGGGATGTGGTTTCCCCCATAAAACTCTACACTTACAGTCTTGCACATTGTTTCATATTGGGATTGAAATGTAAGTTAAAAATCAACAATATGTTATCGCACATATTAGATAATAAAGTCACTGAGCTAGTGAAAAGGTCTAAGAAAGGGAAAAAAACCCCATCCCTTCCTTTCTCAGTTCAGTACACTCTTGTCTTCTTGTGTATCACAACATAAAATGAAGGCAGGATATACATCTAATAAATATTAAGCATATATATTTCTGTGGCAAGGGATAAAAAACCCCTCAAGTTAACCGTAAAGAGTTAGAAAAAAGAAAGAGGAGAATTGGGTTTACCTGATTTTGTAGCTTGGTGTTTGGTTTGGGTGAAAGAAGGGATGTTGCTGAGAAATAGAAGGATTTTGGAGTTAGAAGAACACAATCTAAGATTTGGGTGGCATGGATATTTGTGATACAACAAAGTCATAGTCAAAGTGGATTTTAAAAATCATTATGTTTGACCTGCCATACTGAGAATATGGAATAGATAAAAATTCAAATAGTGCCCAAAAATACCTTTGAGGTTCTCAGCACAATAATCATTTTATAGACAAAAAAAGGTTGAGTACAAATGGCTAATTTATCCTGAGGTATTAGAATTTTGTCAAGGAGAATGCAAAATAAAATCAAGGGAAGAACTGGTGGCAGAGGGATATAATTGTCAATGGTTCTCTTATTTACCATTGTTATTTGATAGATTTAAACTAGACAAAAGAATTTAGAATGTAAGTAGAAGTAGAATTGAAGTAGAGTTGTATATTAAATTTTTTAAATCCTCTGAATCAGTGTACGCATTTGAATCCAAAATTTTCTAGCTTTTTTACAGGTCCGCCCAACATGAGAAAACATCCCTTCTTGTTACTTGAATAAAGTACTAGACAACCTATGATCCGTTGGGTCTTCTTTTGTCAATATTTGCTTACCTAAAGAGATAAACAAAATGGCCACAGGTGGCCACAAAATGTTGCCTCTGCCTAGAAAATTTAAAAAACTCCACAGTTTTAGGTACTATAGCAATTTTAATGTAATGTCTGCTCAAAAGCAAAGAAACACGCCTCAGCAGCCTATTCTACCTGCACAGTTCATTACAGCAAACAGTAGATAATAGCAATTTTCTGAGCTTAGTTGTAATGTGAATGAGTGTGGGGTTTGCTCCCTGTTTATATACAGTAGCTTGTCCTGCCAGTTGGTTTAGTTTTCTTCTTGGTGTTCCTTGATTAGGGTATTGTTTTCTGCTTGACTTTTGCCTGGCGTTAATCCCTGCTTATCTGAGGATGTGTCTTTTTGTTTTCTTGTTAGCTTTTTATTGTCTCATGAATGGTGTCTAAATACAGTTTATTTCTATGTGCTTGTTGATGGGTGATTTGTCTGAATGTGAACCTTCCAGGAATTCCCTAGTGCTTTTAAATTTAGATTGGTCTAGGATGCTCAAAGTTTCCCACTTGAAACAAGGTTGAGTCAGTCCATGTGTTGTGAAATTAAAGAGTTTTCATCTTGTCTCCTGAATTTTAGTTGGTGCTCATGGATGCGCTCGTTTAATCTTATATTACTGATATAACTAAATTATATTTATATCTTTTGGCAGTCCAAGATGACATACATGGCTGGTTTCCCTTCATTTCCCTCCAAACTCATATAGTAATTTGGACTAAAAGAAAGAATGATTGATTGAAAATTATCCAGGCAGCTCTATTGGTTATATAAGGAATTAAACCTGGATGTCCTTAGGCACAATGAACAATTTAATCACTAGGTTCAACTAGGACAGAACCAGTGCTACGACATATATAGAAATTCTTTGGCTGCATATTACTTTCCTGAAGACTTATTTTAGTATAGTTATTATTTTAAAGAAAGCATTTTCATTTTATCAATTCTGAAATGGTACAGAAAAAAGGTCTAATAGGCATGTATTTGGAGCACACAATTTTCTCTAGGGAAGAGTCTGGGGGTTTCAACTTTTCATGTAACCAGAGAAGCTGGGCAATTCATGGAGAGGTTTTCAAATCACTTCAATTTGGAACTAATCTTCTATCTTCTATATATAAATAAAAATGTAAATGTTCATTTGTTCAAAATCTTAAATCTCTGAAAGTTCTTCACCGATTGCTTTGAAATTTTGACACAATGTTGCATTCGAATACGTGCGTGTTTTTATATACCTATATTATATAGATGTCACACCTGTGACAGGTAAAAACATGCTTTTTTTGAAAAACAGCACCATCTGTTGGACGTAAAAGCAACACATGCTACGATTTTACCATTCCATTTCAATGTTTCCAATTTACGATCCATTTACGATGTCCAAATTTCCAATTTTACGATTCCATTTCAATGTTTCCGATTGCATTGTTAAATTGAATTTTCATAGATTTCGATTTATTTTCATTTTGATTTAATTATTTCGTGTGACATTGTGTTGGAATTGATGCACAGACAATGGAACAACAAAAAATATTGTATACCCACAAGCATTGTGAAATTAAACATATTAGAAATGTGCGCTTTCTCTTTTCTTTCTTTTCCATTTAACCAGACTGAGCCACAGCAACGCGTGGCCGGGTACAGCTATTCATATATATATATATATGTTGGATTTCAATCCTTGAAATGTTTCTAGTTCCTGAACCATTTTTCAAAGCTTTGAAATATCTGCAGATCTAGCATTTTTGTAAGTATCTTGTGTAATT
The DNA here is from genome assembly GCF_001527695.2 of Protobothrops mucrosquamatus. Lineage (NCBI taxonomy): Eukaryota > Metazoa > Chordata > Lepidosauria > Squamata > Viperidae > Protobothrops > Protobothrops mucrosquamatus. The sequence continues at coordinate 31,476 of NW_015390283.1, read as the reverse complement.
GGGGTGATGATTTATTGCTACTTGACATGTAAGTGTATTTTTTAATGGAATACTTTGACCATTCAACTGTATCTTCTTCCCATAGTTAATCTGAACATTTTGCTCCTGGTAATAACACAACTGCTGCTGAATACTTATACTGAACAGAGCTGAGTATGTTAATCCTAAAGCATTACTTTAAGTTTTACTTTCTGAAAGTTATTTTTCTAGGAGGATTTAGTAGCTGACAAATGACATATTTTCCTTTTCGGAGGCAATTTGAAACCACAAAATACTTAAACTCTGATTTTAATCATACTGCAAAGACTACCTTTTGGCCACAAAAACACTTCCTTCTGCCATAGCTATTTTATCACTGCAGTGAAGGAAAACTGAAGTTGCCATACTAAAAATAAAGCTCTCAAATTAAGTTACCATTAAAAAAAGGAGTTTAGGAGAAAATCTATTTATGTGATCACTAACTTGATACTAACTTAATGATTCATAATCAATCAATCAAACCAACAAAAGGGTGACTTTTTAGCATGATTTCAGTTTATGCAAAAGGATGATTGTTTATGAATAATTTGCATGTGTAATCAAGGGATGCAATTATAAACAGAAGGCACTTAAAGGTACCAACAGCAGCAGTGTTAATAAACACCTGGTACACTTAAATTTTCTGGGTCAGAGTAACCTCATATTCAAGTAACTTCTAAAATATAAATATATCCCACTAATGTGTGCTACAGAAATATTTTCAAACATAATATTACTGAAGCAAAATATTTTAGAACAATGACCCTTCTGTACTTGATGAGATAAAGAGAAGAATACACACAGTATATATGTGTGCGTGTATGTATCTTTAATGCTATTCCAGTTCAGGGAAAACTGTGCTATGTCAAGCACAAAAAAGATAGAAGCAATAGTAAGCCAAATAAATTAAGGGCATGAGATAAGGAACAAAATATAGCTATATGTACTAGATTCATTGTATTTATTTTTATTCTTGCAAACCAGCCATCCTTATATCTACAATGTTCATGATCCACTTCATATATTGCCCTTTATTCTTTACATTTCTGACCTCGTGGATTCCATATGATTACAACTTCCTTGTCTT
>NW_015390283.1:27573-29895 GCF_001527695.2 Protobothrops mucrosquamatus | reverse complement strand
AATAGTAAGCCAAATAAATTAAGGGCATGAGATAAGGAACAAAATATAGCTATATGTACTAGATTCATTGTATTTATTTTTATTCTTGCAAACCAGCCATCCTTATATCTACAATGTTCATGATCCACTTCATATATTGCCCTTTATTCTTTACATTTCTGACCTCGTGGATTCCATATGATTACAACTTCCTTGTCTTCCCCCTTTTCCTTACCATTTGCAATCTCTTCATAGATTTGTGCATGGATTGCATTTGATTCAATCTCTTTATATAACTCAACCATTTCATTATACTGGTAGTCCTTAGGTTATGTCCATTTATTCAGTAATTATTCAAAGTTACAATGATGTGAAAAAAAATGGACTTACCAATGCAGAAAATATTTAAGATACAAATAATAATGAAAGCTTAAGCTTTTCTTTAGGTATGATGGAGAAGTAAATTGAAAAACAATTTGGGGTGTTATTCCTTCACATAGTGATGGCTGCGAGGATTGTACTTGCCAAACACACTGGGGGGGGGGAGGGATGGCAATGGATAAACAATGGGTTTTGAAATTGATTGCGTTAGCAGAGATGGCAAAATTAACTGCTTTGATTAGAGATAATGGACTAAACAGCTTTATAAGAGACTGGAAACCGTTAACAGATGGATTTGAAGATTAGTGTAATGTTTAGCTTAACCGGTTGACTGCCTTATATATATATTCTCCTCCCCTTTTACACACACACACACACACGTAAAAGGGGAGGAGAATTTACTGTTTATTCTTTGTTTTCTCTGCACCAAGCTAGGGTGGATCCTACATGTTAAATGTTAAATTTATTTGGTCACTTTTTTCCTCTTTCCCCCCCTCTTTTTTCTTTCTTTGTTGTTGTTAAGGTTGGAGTATGCCTTTGTTTTGTTCTGTTTGTTTTTCTGTTTTGTATTTTACTTTTTATGATAAAACAATAAATAATATATAACAAAGAGAAAAATGGACTTACAGCTGGTCCTGAAAATTCTGGCCATTGCAGTGTTTCTGCAATCATACGCTCAAAATTTGGCCCACATTTATGATTGTCCCCCCATCCATTTTCTACTTCCACTGCATTCTATTTATTTCTATGTTTCTCTGGAGATACCCAAGTTCATTATCAGATAAGAATGCAAGCAGACGCCTGCATTTTGAATTATTTTATTTCAATAATATTCATTCTTATGATAGATCTGTAGTGCTCATTTCCTTTCTACCAACACTTTTAGATATGGACCACATAAGAATGTTATCAATAAGCAAATTTTAAAATATGTGCATTTTGTCCTCTCAGATCTATAAGGTGAGTAATAAAGACAAACACCATATGGACAATAAAGAAATTATTCTTCAAAGAGATCTAATTATGCCAACTGGCCTTGCCCTCCTTATAACTATCTTAATACAAAACATTAATCATTAAGGAGAAGAACATTAGCTCGCTTGAATTGATCCTGAAGCTGAGCTGAAAAATTAAGCAAAGTAATGACTGCATAAAATTTCTAGCAAAGCAATCGTTCTCCTTGACAAATTTTGCTAAAGGGTGCTGGTTAGTAACTTTCTGAGAAATAAAGAAGCTGATTTTTTCCTTTCACATATTTACTTCTTTTCTGTAAGAGAGATAAAAGATGAGGAAGTTTAGGTGAGGCTGGAAAATTAGCCAATTCCAGATAGTGATGCTTAGAAATGTTTTTAATGTGTTCCGACCTTTAGCTATAATATTTATTCTTTTTTAGAAATCTAATAATTTCAGTAGTGCCAATTTCTTTATTTGAGCTTGCATATGGATCCCAGAGAACACCACCACCATCAGTGGTCCCACATATCACAAAAGGCCCTTCTTCATGGCCTTTTTCTTTCACCTTCATGTTGTTCGTATTGTTGAGGCAAAGGTATCACAGTTCAGGGACAGAGCTTTGTTGTAAAGGTCCAGTGTTTAATTTGCTCTTTGGTATTTCCAGTTAGAAGAATCTCTAATAAAAAGGAGGGCAAAAGGAAAGCCTCTGCCCAAAATATTGGTGAGCCATTGAACAGATGGTGTCAGTCTCGGTGAACACTAAACCCCTTTTATGCATACTTCTAGTCCATAGTGGGTGATGGACAAAACAATAGCCTGGCCTAACAAAATGGCTCCATAGATACTTCAATGTTTAGCAAAATAACCTACAAAGGGATTGAAGCTGCAAATTCAGAGGCTAAAGAAGAAGCCGATCCCTGACTATTACCGTATTTTTCGCACCATAAGACGCACCTGACCATAAGACGCACATCGTTTTTAGAGGACAAAACAAAAGAAAAAAAATTT
>NW_015390283.1:5927-27219 GCF_001527695.2 Protobothrops mucrosquamatus | reverse complement strand
GGGGCGTTCGGGAGGCCGCGGCGGCGGCGGCAGCGCGGAAGGGAGGCAGCATTCGCTCCATAAGACGCACAGACATTTTCCCCCATCTTTTGGGGGTGAAAAAGTGCGTCTTATAGAGCGAAAAATACGGTAACTTTGGTTTAAGTCAAATTGCTGACTCAGAAGGAGGGCTGAGAAGATATCTGCAGGCCCCTCACATCCTAGTCATAAACTGTTACAACTCCTTCCCTCAGGACAACGCTGTAGGACATTGCATGCCAAAACAACTAGACACAGAGACAGATTCTTCCCTTGTGCCAATACTTTGCTGAACATCTAATTCTCGCAGCTGAGAAAAATATGACTACTAAGTTTTTTGTATGTATTAGCAGTGTATGTATTAGCAGTGCTTTTTTTGTAAAAAAAAAAAAAAAAAGTTCCGGAACTCACACATGTCATACAACCCGCCTTGCCTACCCTACAAAGTTCCATCCAAAAAAGATGCCGGAACTCTGTTCTGGGCATTCTATGACAAAAAAAGCCCTGTGTATTAGAGTGTACCTGTAGTGTTATTATTTATTCCTTTTATTATTTTTGCCTCCCCTTTTATTGGCTATATACTTAGTATTATTTTTATTATTATATTCTGTTGTTTTGCAGGTACACTGAGTACCCGAGACAAATTCCTCATGTTTCTAATCATACTTGGCCAAATATATAAAATATAAAGTGTATAAACAAATTTTATTTATAATTTTTATTTATTTTATTTTTATGTCACCCATCTCTCCTATAAGGTGATTCTGGAGCTCTTTAGAACCACCTTTCTAAATAGTATCTGCCCATCGTACAAGATCTGGAAGCATGGGTTCCCTCTGGGTCCTATTATTCAGTGAATTCCATTTTGAGGAAATCCTATCACTTCAGGAGTACCGTCTCCAAGGATCAGAGAAACAAGCCTTTTTAATCACTGCTCCCAATTTTGGAACAAAATTCCCCAAGATATCTAGATGGCCCTTTAACTCCTGGGATTTAGGAAGACCATTAAAACATAGCTATTCCATCATGCACTAAAGGCTGGAATACTGAAATCTTGTTTCCTTTAATAGTGGAAAACCTTTCTGATTTTTGGTTATACTGATGAATATCCCTGGTACTATATGTAGTTGTGTAATATTCTTGACTTAGTTTTATTATTTTTCCTTAGTTTGTGAAGGTTGAGATGTATGCTGATTAGAGTTATTTGCAGTTGGAATGGTCTATAAGCCCACCACGATGTAAAAAAGATGCTGAGACTCTAGAAAGAGTTCAGAGAAGAGCAACAAAAATGATTAGGGGACTGGAGGCTAAAACATATAAGGAAAGGCTGCTGGAATTGGGTATGTCTAGTTTAACGAAGAGAAGGACGAGGGGGGACATGATAGCAGTGTTCCAATATCTCAGGGGCTGTCACAAAGAAGAGGGAGTCAAGCTATTTTCCAAGGCGCCTGAAGGCAGGACAAGAAGCAATTGATGGAAATTGATCAAGGAGAGAAACAACCTAGAACTAAGGAGAAACTTCCTGACAGTTAGAATTAACAGTTAGAATTAACCAGTGGAACAACCTGCCTCCAGAAGTGGTAAATGCTCCAACACTGGAAGTTTTTAAGAAGAGACTGGACAGCCATTCATCCGAAATGGTGTAGGGCAGTGGTGGCGAACCTATGGCACGGGTGCCAGAGGCGGCACACAGAGCCCTCTCTGTGGGCACGTGCGCCGTTGCCCCAGTCCTAGGCCCTCAGTTGGGTTTTATAAAACCTTTTCACTTTAGACCTCCGCCGCCGTGTGCAAAAAAAAAAAAAAGGTTCAATCAGTCAATTTCAACTTCTCGCGGGAAAAAAAAGATCTTGCAAAGTTGGAATTGATTGATTGAACTTTTTAGTCCCACCCAGTCTGCCGTTACCACAGCCATGCCCATCCAATGGGCCACACCCACCCAATTGGCCACACCCAGCCAATGGGCCACACCCACCCGGCACTCGACAATGCATAAGTGGGTTTTGGGTTGCAGTTTGGGCACTCAGTCTCTAAAACGTTCGCCATCACTGGTGTAGGGTTTCCTGCCTGAGCAGGGGGTTGGACTCGATGACCTCCAAGATCCCTTCCAACTTTATTATTATTATTATTATTATTATTATTATTATTATTATTATTATTATTATTATTATTATTATTATTATTATTATGGTTATTATGGTTATTATTATTATTATTATTATTATCATCATCATCATCATCATCATCATCATCATCATATCATCAAAATTCAGTGATTCTGGTTGATTTCTTCTAGCTGGTTAGTAAGAAGCAACAAAAATTGTGTATTATTAAGATACTAGGTGCATCCACTGCAAAGCTCTCCAATTAATTCCATGTAGATGTTGAAGAATATGCAGGCCAGAATGAATACTATGCAAAACCAAAGAGCTATAGCTTAAATATTAAACTTTATCTCCTAGCACCAACCTTTAGATATGTCTTAATAGGGATTTTATTTATTCATTTTTTTATTTGATTTAAACTCTTCTTTTCTGCTCCAATGAGCACTTAATATAACTAACAAAACTATATAAGCAAGAACAGATTTTTTTTAAAACTGAAGTTAATAATAAAATACACATTAAATCTTGTACTGGTTTTTATGGGAATAGACTGCATTCCAAAGCTTGGGAGCAATGAAAGAAAAGGCCCCTCCCCCCATGCTGGAAAAATGAACTAGTGATGGTGGGAGCTTCCTGACAAGCCTAATAACTGGACACATTTGTCATGGGAGACTCAGCTTTTAAAATAGTCAGGTCCTAAATTGTCGGAGGCTTAACTATCAATTCCAACATTTTCAATTATTCCCAATAAGAAATTAGCAATTACTACAGTACTTTCAATAAAAGCAACATATGATCTCTTTAACTTATTCCAGTTGGCAGAGTAGCTGCCAAATTTTCCACCACTTGCAATTTTAGGCACTTTTCAAGAGCAGTTCTGTGAAAATTGCATTGTAATAGTCAAGATAGGATATCATGAAGGTGTGAATCACCAATGCTAAATTTGAACATCACAGGAAGGGATGCAACCTTTTTTTGGGGGGGAGGGAAAGTACAGATAAGAACAACAAAGATGATTAAGGGTCTGGAGATTAAAACATATGATGAACGGTTGCAGGAATTGGGTATGGCTAGTTTAGTGAAAAGAAGAACCTGGGAAGGTATGAGAGCAGTGTTTCAATATTTGAAGGGCTTCTATAAAGAAGAGGGGTGGGGGTCAACATATTCTCCAAAGCACCGGAAGGCAAGACAAGAAACAATGGATGGAAACTAATCAAAGAAAGAACCAATCTAGAACTAAGAAGAAATTTCCTAACAGTGAGAACAATTAACCAGTGGAACAGCTTGCCTTCAGAAATTGTGGGTACTCGATCAGTGGAGGATTTTGAGAAGAGACTGGACAACCACTTGTCAGAAATTGTATAGGGTCTCCTGCTTGGGCAGGGGGTTTGTCTAGAAGATCTTCAAGGTCCCTTCCATCTCTGATAGTACCACTCTATTTAAAATAGGCTGTTCTTCATTCTCTGAGTTCAGTTTTCTATTTCCCAGGTGGAGCTTCCTCTTTATTTTCAGCATGTTCTTTTTCCTGTGGACAGTGGTTCAAGCATGCCAATGGTTTCCTTCAAATTGGATGGCAAGAAGCAATGAAACTGATTATCATTAACATATTAATGAGATCCCACTTCAAAATAACATCCCCCAGCTATTTCATACAAAATGTTAAACCCCATATTAAGTGGGGAACAGAAGAGCATTCTGTGGAATGCAAGAGGTCAATGTCTTCGTTGTAAAGCAACACCAAGGGAAGACTATCTGCTTAGAACAAGTCCTCCCTTCTGCATAATGGATGTATCATAACAAAGTCTCTTGACAGATACAGTAAGCAAGGTTTTCTTTTTGATATGCATGAATCCAGCCAAGTTCATTTTTATTCAGGTTTGTGCTGTCCTCCTCTTTGAAATTAAGAAGTAACTTCAACCTGGTGACAGTGAAGATCATAAGAGCTACTTTGGCATGCAGTAATTGTGAGGAAAAAAACTGTGTTAAGCTTCTGCTGCACTGGTTGCGTACACAAATAAAGTTCTAATATAAGTAATTATATGCAGTTAATCTCATTTCTCAGCCATTGGAGATTTGCCTTCAAATTGAAGAACTTTCAAAGAAGGGATTTTCATCACGGCAGGAAAGAAATGGTTACAAATTTCCCTCCTATTTGATCCTGTTGTATTTTGCTCTCTTTCCCATCATGGTGATGTAAATTGCATTTAAAAAATCCCATAGCAATTACATCCAAAGAGGTATTTAACATCATGTTATGGTGTAGGTTTATCCTGAACCACACTTCAGCTTAAGAGAATAGTCATTTTCCAAACTCTCTAAGGATTTCCAAGTAATGAAACACAGGTAAGATTACTGTATACTCACTTGCTTTTTGTACTAAAGGTATAGTTTTAATAAAATGTTTTGTGATCAGTTTGACTAAGATAGATTAAGAATATAGCTTTGAAATGATATTGAAAGTGCTCAAATTTTAATGAGGACTGCAAAATGGATAACCATTTTCAAAACCCAAGGATTTTATTTGGAAATACTTAAAATTAACTCTTTCAAGCATATTTATTTAAGTGAATTTATCTCTTGTTTTTTTGGTGTGTACATGTAGGGTTCCCAGGCAACATTTTCATAAGTTTATTGCTTGGGGCCAATCTTCTTAGCTTTAACAGATGACTACATCACCTACCTTGGATTATGCCTTGAAAATTCATATTAAATTAATATGTAGGACTGTGCAATCTAGTTCAGTGTTTCAGCACATGTGGGAGTACAAACACAGCACCCTTCTTGTGCAATTCATTAAAGCAGCTGCCTGTTTGATTTAGGCTGATCCAGCTTCTGTGAAGAGCATTCTTTTACATCTGCACTATCCTGGAAAAAATGTGTCCAGTTGAATGAGTTGCAGACAATGCTCCTTCATATTCTGAAATATCAAATCAATTTTGAAGCTGTCAACGCTGCTAATATTGAATATTCTTGCTTTGACAAAATATGCAGAACTGTCTGGTACTTTTAGAGTTAATTCAGATGAGAATGGGAGAGGAGAGAAAAGCGCGCTGAAGGACGGAAGTGAATCTTTGCCCTCCAGGTTAATTGGAAGATGTGAATCATGACCCCAAAATATGGGAAAAGAAATGCCTGGAATGTTATGTGCAAAGGAAGGGAAATTCAGATCTTGGCATTTCTCCGTGCCATGCTGACACTTCTTTACACTAAATAAGGGCTTTTTAAGTTAAACAATGCCTGAAAGTTCTTTGAAGTGTTTCATTAGTCAGACACATGATAGAAGCACTGTACAAACCTATTAATGCATACAAATGAAAGTATGTATGAACCTATACAACGGGCAGACCCAAACATAACATGTACACATTATGTGAGCTCTTTCTGGGGGTGGATCCTGGAAGGTTTCCTACTTTTCAAATTAGCTCCAGGAGAAGAAGTGTATGAGAGATGTCTAGAACTCCGCTGGCAGAAAACAAAGAATGGGTCTGAGCAAGCACAAATAAGAGCCTGAATTAAAGACTACCTTCTGGTGATAAGGATGGCAAAATGTGCTTATTTTTCCACATCCATAGACAGCCACTTGATGACTGTGTTTCATGTGACTTGGCCTCTTTTGAGTAAGAAGAGGCTAGGGGAGCTTTATAAGGGTCATTATGAGGATTATACTGAGCATCTGATGATAGTTGCTTGAATGCAGTTGGAGTTAGACTGCAGTTTGCTAGTCTTGTAGAGGTGACTGGGATCCAGTCTTCTCTGGTTAACTGAGTGGAGTTTGATCTGGTTATTACAGAGGAGGTGGACAAAGTCCTCAGGGTGGTGAATTCTGTCACCTGTGTATTAGATCCATGTTCCTCCTGAGTAGTTATGGCCTCTTGAGAGGTGACATGTGGCTGGGTTCAAACAGTAGTAATTCCATCTGCCTTGCAGGTGGTGTTGGCTCATGTTCTCAACAAGTCCACAATCCTTGTCAACTGGTTGAGGTCAACTCCAGCCAGTTTTTTGTTTTTTAAATCCAAACTGGAAAAGGTTGGAGAATCATTATGGATTGACCCTTTGTATCCTTATGGTCTTGGGGGATTTTAACCTTCCATCAGCGGGCGAGACGTCGGCGGCAGCTCAGGAGTTCTTGGCTTCCATGACGGCCTTGGACTTGACCCAGTTAATTCAGACCCCCACTCACACGGGTGGACACACACTGGATCTAGTTTTTGTCTCTGGCCAGTGGCAGAGTGATCTGACAGTAGGGGAGATAGTGGTTGAGCCCTTGTCATGGTCAGATCNTTTTAAAAAAATCTGAAGAATACTGAGTTCTGCTACTATATTTGCAGATGAAGTATGAGAGAGGGGTACTATAATACTCAAAGTGATTCCTTGCCTTGGTTTGGTTGGAGATTTTGAAAAGGAGTGAAGGAGAAGGTGAAGAAAGGCTCCATGTCCCGGCTGGATGTTCTGAAAGACATGATCTCAAGAAATTATTATTATATGTCTTTACCCATGCAAATTCAAACCTATATCATTTTCCTGATGCACAGAGAAATATAGGAAGCATTTAGCATATGGTACGATATGCACATAACAAATCATGATCTGCACTTCAACAAAATGATGGAATTTCTTTGATCAACAAGGGTGAATCATTTCACTATGAAGTATTTTAAAGAGGGGGGAAATCTATACTTATATAGATTTTTAAATAAACATATACTTATGCTTGAAGTAGTGCTTTTTTTTCTTAAGCATAATAATAAATAGAAGGATACAGTTTCTGTTTTCCCTTCAAGGTATACTGAGAAACCAAAGTCATGCAGAAAAATACTGCCTTAATTGTAATAGATCTAGTAGGGGAATCTTGCAAATCTGGTGCTTCCCATCTCGCTCCCTTTATCTATGGAAGGCCTTGTTTGAGATATTGCCTCACATTACAATCCTGCCCTGGACTTGGACCTGTTTTATCTGACCATTGCCATGGTAGCAGCCCTTCCTTCTGTCCCTCAAGGCCATGCCCTTTTTCCAACACAACTGGGAAGTTCATTAAAGTGATACCAGATAAATGAAAAATGTAGCAGAAATGGTGAGATATGGCATAAAGTTATATCAACAAATGGTGATAGAAGTACTGTTTGTTATGGTTTATTCTAATTAGAAGTGAAAGAAGTTGTAACTTTTAGTTAGAAGTTAGAAGTTCATTCCAGTTAGAAGTGTCATTGATGCAAGACAAGAAACAATGGATGGAAACTAATCAAGGAGAAAAGCAACCTGGAATTAAGGAAAAACTTCCTAATAGTGACAACAATTAACCAATGAAGCAGCTTGCCTTCAGAAGTTGTGAGTGCTTCATCACTGGAGGTTTTTAAGAAGAGACTGGACAGCCACTTGTCTGAAATGGTATAAAGTCTCCTGCTTGATCAGGGAGCTGGACTAGAAGACCTCCAAGGTCCCCTCCAGTTTTATTCTGATTGATTGATTTTTAGGTTTTTATCTGTATCAAAGAAAGTAGGAAGTTATCTCTTTTCTGCAGCTTTGTTTTCTTTTTGTTTGCACTTCCTTTGACCCTACCTCTTTCTTTTAAACATTTTACTTTATTATTTTATTGGTTTTTTTAAAAAAAATTAATAATGTTTTGAAAGGGAAAGTTATACACAGCAGGAGCCTTCCAACTGGAATGGCACAAAGCTCGGTCAGAGAATGAGCTGAATGAATACGTCTGAAGAAAATGGAATAAAGCCAAACCTTGATTCGTTTGGCAAGTTTCAGAATAAGGTGACAAAAAGACATCGTTTCCTGAATGAATGTGGCTGAGAATTGTAATTCAGTAATCTGGAAATTGTCAAGTGGAAAGATGCTACTGTCAGTTTTTACTCATATTTGAACCTTGGAGAGGTTAGAGAGTCAGTTGTATCTAAGATAGGATCTGCACATTTTTATAGCTGATATTACTCTGCCCGACTTTTGATTCATACCATTATCCCCTGTCCACTCACAAAGAATGGTAGTGAAACTTGAGTCGGAGTTAGCAAGGAACAGGATAATTGGAGAGTTTTCTGAAATAATGCATCAAGTAGCATCTGGCACAATTTTATTGCCGATGCATTTTATTGTTTGTTAAGAATGAAATCTAAACAGAACACATTGAATTATTGCACTCTTTCATGCTATACTTCAGCAAACCAGACTGCCTTTTTGTATGCATATTTCAGAATGGAGAAAATGCACAATTGTAAGCAATTTGCATGGGACATGCCACTTTTTGTATCTCATATGTCATATTTCAATGCTATTTAGCAAGTGAGATATTTAGGCCCTTCCCCCTTTTTGACTGACGACAAATTGAGTGGAGGGAAGGGGAGATCTATAACAACCCAAGCAGCCAAAAATGAGAGAAGTGTTTCTCTCCGGTGTCCCAGTCCCAGATTATTTACACTCTTAATCCCAGAACCTTAAACTTTGCTTGGTAGCTGGTAAATACCTTTATTTACTTGAAAATTAAGTGGATCCCCTTCAATATTCTAATCAGGTAGTGAAGCTCTGATATCTATTGGTTACTTTCAATTTTACAACTGTTTTGAAAGGTGACATATACAGGTGGTCCTTGACTTACAACAATTTGTTTAGTGACTGTTCAAAGTTATAACAGCACTGAAAAAAGTGACTTATGACCATTTTTCACATTTATGACCATTGCAGCATCCCTGTGGTCACATGATCAAAATTCAGATGCTTGGCAACTGACTCATACTTATGACAGTTGTAGTGTCCTGAAGTCATGTGATCACCTTTTGCGACCTTCTGACAAGCAAAGTCAATGGGGAAGTCAATTCACTTAACAACCCATGTTACTAAGTTATCAACTGCAGTGATTCACTTAACAACTGTGGCAAGAAAGGTCATAGAATGGGGCAAAACCCACTTAACAATTTTCTTGCTTATCGATAGAAATTTTGGGTTCAATTTTGGTAGCTCTAAATACGGAAGTCTCTACATGATTCTCTTTCAAGGCCTGACTAAAACTACCTTTTAAACCTTTGCTCCATGATATAAGATGGTGTATGTTTATGCTAAGCAGCTAAAATAGATTATATCTATCTTTGCTGTGTTGTAAAACAAAAGCAGTGATCACATAAGCTAGGACCAAAGTCAGATGGTGTTTATTCTTGGATTTTACAGGAACTAGTGTGCTTTTTGCTAGTACCAGCTAGTTCAACTAAATAAGTATCTATTAGACAGGATATTCTTATTTGTTGATGTGTTGTTGTTTTATTTTCAGTTACATTGCTTTAATTGTATAATTTTGTTCACCTTGGTTTCAATTACACTGACCACCAGGCAACATACAATCAGTTTGGTCCTATTAGTGCAGCCTGATGTTATTTCATGAGTTCAAACTCTTTGCTGGGAATTGAACTCAAAGATCTTCATACTTTAGACGAGCACATGCAATGCATTAACATTAGGAGCTGTCCATGGTCTGGCACTTTGCGTTTACGAGAAAGGATATACAGACTATTAAAATGGCATACAGCATACAGTACATCTTTCTTTAAGTTCTCAAGTCAAGAGAAATACAGGTGGTACCTTATGTCATACCCCATTTTTGAGATTTTTCCTGGAAAAAGAGGGGAAATGTTTTTATTTTTACACAGTGTATATTCTATGTGGTGTTTTCAGTAACATTATTTATTTATGCATCAAATTTAGAGACCACCCATCTCACTCAAACACTAGCACCATGTAATTGATTTCTTCCTATTGGCATTCATCAGCTGTGGACATCCAGATGTTATTCTGTGGAGTTCAAACCTTGTGCCAGGCATGACACAATATAACATCTGTATCCGTCTTCTCTGACACTTTAAGAGAAGCTGGACATATATACTGTTCTGATAGGTTTGACCTGCACAGAACACAGTAGAATATGTGGGAGTTTTCCTTTTGTTGCACTCAACTTCTTTTATTCAACTGCATCTTATAAGATAATAGAAGAATCCAGAACAAGGCTTATAAGGCACCACAATGTTCAGAGTCTCAGTTTTTGAAAATAACCATTTTAAACTGATTTTAGAGTAACCCAACTGCTAAGTATGTCAGTGCTTCTGCTAATTTTAGATCCCTTGATATTGCTTTAATACATTCTCACTATCTCATCACAGAATTTACTCTAAGCAATTATATCTTCTGTGTAAGCATGTGTTGAATACCACTGCCTACAGCCCCTGAAGGGAAGTCTGACATCATTATCAGATTTAGAATTGTTTTACTATCTACAACTTAGATGAATGTTTAGCCTGTGTTATCATCTTATATGGTACACTTAGCTGCTTCTCTTCTCCATTTTTTCCCTGCATCTTTCTCCTGATTCATTAGGAACAACATCTTTGCATTTTCTAACATTCATCCCATTGTTCTTTGTTTGCCATATTTGGAATTCCCTGACACTAGTTACTTGTCTTTCATGGGATTATTTGTTTCTAAGAATGAGGGATGGGTGAAAAAAACAAAGATGGTGTGGGACACGTGTGAAAAGTGGCACACCTTCAATCATGCAGCCATGGCCGCCATTTTGACTTCTTCTCACAAAATCACAAGCACCTCTGAACTGTGGAAATTAGAGATATTGGTTCTCAGTACATAAGGAAGTTTTAAGCACCTTATGTTTCTTTAAAATTATTATTTTAAATTTATTTTTCACATTTTGAACTGTCTATCTCTCTCAGACAGGGACTCCGGGCAGTGTATCATAAAATGTTCACATATAAAAATAGTATATATAATTTTTTTAAAAAAATATCTAAAATTATCTAGGAAAACCTGTCTCAGAATGTTTATTTTAATTTCATCTGCTCTTTTCCTGAACATAATAATCTCTAAAGAGGAAAAACAAGGGGGGAAAAAAGCTTTAATTACTACCTTTTGTAATTCCAAAGGAGTTTTCACTGTTAAAATCCAGCTGAGATTGCCACTGAATATGCCCCCAAGGTTCCAGTCTGTTTCTCAGGAGTTAGAGAGTTTTTAAAATTGAGAAGAGGAGTGGGCAGACTCCTGGAGACAAACTGCTCTCAATCCTCCCCTGAAAATGTCCTCCAGTATGACATTTGACCTGAAATCACACCACCAAAATCTGGAGGCAAAATGACTAAATTGGATGCTGCAATTTCAATCCATTTTGGAGAAATGGGGAGAATTTAAGAAAAGACACGAGAGTTGTTTGCCTCAAATTTCTACTAGTATTTTGAAAGGGAAACCCCCTTCCCCAAATCACATCATCCCAAGTGAGTAATTTTCTTACTCAGTTTCAGCAGTCTGATTTCAGGATGTGGGATGTGTGTGTGTGTGTGTGTGTGCAAATTGCCCCCTCCTTCCCTGCCATTTCCTTTGCCTCAATCCATTCCAACCCAGGGCATCATATTCCTTTGGAGCTGCTGTGTTTGGCCAGTAACAGCAAGGGAAACGGTTGTGAGTCTGGAAGAGTGAAAGAGGAGCAGAAATGGCACCAAAAGGGAAATAGCGTGGAGCACCATGTACCCAATTACATGATTATCCATGATGGAAAATAATGTCCCCCTTCTACTTATGCCTCTGACGGTCACAAGATGTTGCTTCAAAACTTTATTTAAAACCTAATCATAGTCTGGACTTTGGGATCTGATTGACTTTTTGCTTACTGGGTTTTGTTGCTTTGTGTGAAATCTTAAGTAGTAATAAGGTTAAAAGACATTTGTCTGAGATTCCTTTGCTCCCTCATAAATTGTCTTGGATTCATTTCAAAGATACTAACTCCCATTTCCAATCTTGCTTATTTCTTTGACCTATTTGAATGCCTCACTAGCCCAGGAGATCCTTCTGTCTTGGAAATGCTTTATTCTCCCACAAAGCATTTATTGAGCCCATGGCCAGTCTCACAGGTGACCTGACTGACAATGCTTTTTGACCTCTTTTGTAAGGTAATTATAAACTCTTCAGTTCCACTTTTTCTATTTTCCATTTCTTATTTCTCTCCTCCTCCAATCCCCTTTGTATTCTGGATTTTTGCAGAGCCATCCTGTCCCTATTAATTCCTAAGGATCACATTTTCCTTCATATTTTCTAACACTATTTTTCCTCATTAAATGTTTCCAATTTACATTTTTTTTAAAAAAATGAACGTAATACATGGGCCAGGGTAAGCATCTCTTTTTGTAAGAGGCTGAGTGGGTTTGTGTGCTTATACTCTTTTAAAATGTCTGTTGCTAAAACGAATGTCATGAAGGATTTATAAGTCCTCAGTTCTGTTTCAACAGGAGGAAAGTAAAACTTGCAATACTGGATAATTGGAAGCTCATAGAAATAAAAAATGCTCAATTCTTATTTATCTTTCTTATCTGTCATCTTTGTCTTTCTATTTCACATGAAGATGTTTTCAATTTCAAAAAAGGGGTCTATTAGCAACCATTTTATTTTCCAAGATTAAATGTTTTTTTTATCCTTATTTTCACTTATGTGTTCTTTTCAAAATTGCTACAGATCATATTCAATGAAAGTATTAACATAAGCTGTATTAAAAATTGCAAGCGAGATAACACTGATTCCAGGAAGCCTTTACAATCTCCTTTTCAAAATCCACCTGCATCAGAGCCATTTTCCTCAACCTGAAAATATCTCTAATTTCTATAGACATCTTGTCTATTACAAGCAATTCCCATACTTGAGAAAATCATCCCTTAATAGGTGGGACCCACAGGCACTTCCTTTTTGAAACCGCTTGAAATTTGGCTGCTTGTAGCAGAAACCCTACTAACCCATGCTGGGCATGCAGAATTTTCTCTCTCTTTTTTTTTTAATAAGCCAGCTGAATGTAAGTGGTTTCAGGAGGATCATATAGTCTCTAATTTTCTTCATATACCCAAATAGCTTTGGCCTGAGCAGCAAATATACCTTTATTGAAGTAGCTTGCAAAGATGAATTCCAGCGTTGTTTTTCATGAGAATAATATACTGTATTTGACTTTCTTTGTGGTGTGAAACGTGGATATCAGCTGGCCTCTAGATGGTTTTACCAAACCTTATTATAACATGTCCTTAAGTCATCTCTCATCTATCTTTCTCGCATCAGGTTTAGGAATGTGCCTGTGATCCTTTTCATCACATAAGTTGGAACATCTGTTGTCTTTGTTATTGGATCTGCAGGTTAATTTTCACATTCAGCATGGTGTCCAGTTTTGCTTCTTTTAGTCAAAAGTTTAAACTGGCATGGAAACTTGCTTCAGGTTGGAAATCACCTATAATGTAATGTTCCAGAAAGAAAAGATGAATAACTTTCCTAACAATATGCTCAATCAGTTTGTTTTAGCCAGGTAACTTTAATTTCTGCCAGTGATCAAGAAAAGATAATCTGTCTCTGTGTGCGTGTGTGTGTGTGTGTGTACAAATAGGGGTGGTAGGGAAAGATTCATTTGGCTTATTTGCTGAAGCATTTGGAAAAAAAAAAACAGAATAAGAGTCATTTCAGACTGATCATCTAGCTTTATTTTATTTTGTAAAATCTATTAATGTAGGCGGCTTCTTAGTTTACGGGGTATACATATTTGCAGTTTACATTTGTACCTCCTTCCATCCTTTAATTGTGGAGCAGATGTTTAGGCTGTTCTGAACCTTCAGATTATTTTCAGATCTTAATACAGTACAGATGTCTTCAATGGCTATTTGTGCCAGAGATTAGTTTAAACTACTGAGACTTATATTTAGAGGCCTCCAGTCACAAGATCCTCTAGATGTCTCTGTCCTTATTTCTCTCTACAGTTTTACTCATTCTTTATGTTCCTTTGAGCAGAGCCTGTTTTTGATTCCTTACTTCACAATCATGGTCTCTGGTTCCAGAACTTTAAGAATCTTTCCTGACAACCCTGAAGTCAGCTCCTCCTCCATGGCCATTTTGTGGCCTTTAAAAAAGGGTTAAAGACCTTGCTTTGTGAAGAGTGGTCCAGTGTAGTGTAATGAGGGAGATTGTATGCTTTTACTGGTAATGGGCCATCCCTTGACTTTATTCTTATTTATAATAAGGATTCCTATCTAGCTGTGCCTATGAGACATCTATCAAATCTTAATTTAGATGCTGTAAAAACCTAGTAAGATTAGGATTAGATTAGATTAGATCTAGCACTACATCCTGGTGAGAAGAGGCTGATAGCTTGTGATGGCCTTTGTATAGGAAGATTGCCATCACCTATATAATCCTTGAAGAATTAGCATGGTAGCTATAGACCAGGGGTGTCAAACTGCCAGCCCGTGGGCCAGATGCATCATAGCGAAACCACACCCACCCCATTGCCAGCAATGGCAAAAAATCATGATATGTCGTGACACATCATGTGACGTTGCGGGTTTGACACCCCTGCTATAGACCTATCAATAACAATCAAATAATCAGTGATTTGCTCCAATATCAGAACTAAATGAGTGCTCAGATGGATCAACCAACCTAATGAGGACACAACTGTCTCTCATGAGCCTAAAACTAACCCTGTTGATTTGCTGGACTGGCTGCAGCATCTACTGAAACCATCCACTTAGCCTCTTTTCCAAACAAATATGCCTTACCATGTAACCTGTCCTCAGCCTCCAGTCTATACTCTGAAAACCCAAAACTCCTCCTCTGATATATGGCCTAATCTGTGAAAGCTACCTTGAAAGCTTCAGTCTTTCACTGAATCATAATAGTCCTCAGAAAGAGCAGGTGTCAAGCTTCAAAGGAACTTTATTCTGCTTCAGCCATTGTTGTTTCTTAGCTTGCTTACAGACCCAGGGGGGAGGAGAGATGATTGTAATGATCATCACAGGCGTAAGTGGTCCAGCATCGAAACCAAGGTCATCGGAGAATGTTTGGCTGAGAACTGAAGATTTTTCTCATAACAATTGTCTGACGCTTAATTGGGGAATGTGACCTGCACCATCAGGGGGAAAGGGAGGTTCTATACTTTTAATTTAGTCTTCTGGCGCCATTTTAGCCAGAGCTGATTTTCTATTTATCAGTCCTGATATGCTGTGCTCAATAAAGTTTTGCATTAGAGATTGGACTGTTGCAGCTGTGCTTACTTCATTGGGATCATCAGTCGGAACCTTGACATCAGGATCTTTATATACTTTCACAGATTGGTAACCTTCTAAGGTTCTAAGACAACTCGCCATGGCCAACTTGCTACAGCCCTTCAGGCCTAGGCTCACTTGCCACAGCCAACTTGCTGTGGGACAACTCACCACAGGACAACAGTTATACTAATATTGAAGAAATGGTGGAATAGAATCATTAAATAAAGAGTGCAAAAGAAGGGACAAAATGAAATGTGAATGACAAAAATTAAAATAATTTTTGAATTATTTTAAATCATTAAATTGAATTGTTGAATTATTCTGCAGTGAGTTGTCCCACAGTGAGTTGGCCTCAGTGAGTTGTCCCATTTCGCCCTCTAAGATCTCTTGTCTTCTTTCTCCATTTTTCCTGAGAGCAGGAAGAGTTGTATCACAACATATACTTTTCAATTTTCTTGAGGAAATATTAACATTTTTGCCACAGTAACAGTCTAGGTGGGCATTTTGGAGTGTTTAAGATTCTATAGCTTCTCCATAACTTGTGGTGGCCTTGTGTTACAACATATATCAAGAATTATGTTACTCCATGCTATACTTGCTCCTGTGCCAAAGCTTTGTTGTTCATTGCAATTCCATTTCTCCCCTTGCACTTCTGTATCTAGTTACCTAAGACTTTGCGAACGAACCGTTATGGGCTCAAATTGTGTGTTTCGTTTGGCTTCATATTTGCTTGCAATGAATATCCTTATCTAGCCGAACCATGTCTATGAGGTTTCTTCCAAGTCACAGTCTAGAAGCCGAATTAAGCTGGATCTGTGATTTATTGCAGACTCCTGGTCAGCAAAGCCTGACAGATCAGAGGTAAAGCTAATAGGAGCTTGAAAAAAAAAATCAAACAGGGGAAGAGCGGTTGAACTAATTCAGTTTATGTACACCTGAAACCACTATATTAAATCTGAGAAAAATATTAGCAGGCTATGTCTAATTACAGTATTATAATTCAGAAATAGAGAATATTAGCAGGCTATAGTTATTTGCAATACTATAATTCAGAAAGAGAATATTAGCAGGCTATGGTCATTTATAGTATTATCATTCAGAAATAGTTTTTAAAAAAGATTAAGTCATGGAAGCTGAATGCAACATCTAATTACAGTGGTAAAAAAGATTTATTTGGCAGACTACAGTATAAATATGTCCAATACATGGTGGTTATCTCTCTTTTGGTACTATAAATGCCGAAGGAGGTTGTTTTTAATGACTGCAACTGGTCAGGACTTTAATTTTACTCATTACTTGAATACCCCATGTGCAAAAGTAATTTAATTCAGACATTGCAATTAAAGAAACAATTATCTGTCATGTTTTATGTGGGCCTCCAGGTTCACCTGCCAATTATTTCTTTTCTAATCATGTTAAACATTTAAAATATGAAATTGACCATGTTCTTAGAAAAGGTCAGGATTTTCCCCCTTTCCTCCCTCCCCTGCAAATGTCCCAAAGACACATCAGTTGCAACAATTTTTAAAGGACAAGCAAATGCTTCTGAGCCATGAGATATAGCTTTAATTGGAATGTAGATGGAGCTTAGTATATAATAATAATAATAATAATGATGATGATGATGATGATGATGATAATAATAATAATAATAATAATAATAATAATAATAATAATAATAATAATAATAATAGTAATAAAGTTGGAAGGGACCTTGGAGATCATCGAGTCCAACCCCCTGCTCAGGCAGGAAACCCTACACCATTTCGGACAGATGGCTGTCCAGTCTCTTCTTAAAAACTTCCAGTGTTGGAGCATTCACCACTTCTGGAGGCAGGTTGTTCCACTGGTTAATTGTTCTAACTGTCAGGAAGTTTCTCCTTAGTTCTAGGTTGCTTCTCTCCTTGATTAGTTTCCATCCGTTGCTTCTTGTCCTGCCCTCAGGCGTTTTGGAGAATAGCTTGATTCCCTCTTCTTTGTGGCAGCCCCTGAGATATTGGAACACTGCTATCATGTCCCCCCTTGCTGCCCCCCAAATGATTGGGGGGGCGGGGAAAGCTTCAGACTTCATGGGACTGCACAGCCTCTCTGCTATTCATAACTTTTTAAGGCTTCTTCATAAAGTAGAAAAAAGGAGGCTGATGTTTAAAAGAGCTGCATTAAATAAAGCTTACATGGCACCAATGCTGCCCCTCTTTCCAAACTATTCTAAAACTGCAAATCTTCACATTGGTGGGAGGTGGCCCCACCAGTCAATGTGGCTTGTTGTTGTTAGTTGTGAAGTTGTGCCCGACCCATTGCGACCCATGGACAATGTTCCTCCAGGCCTTCCTGTCCTCTACCATCTTCTGGGGTCCATTTAAGCTCACACCTACTGCTTCAGTGACTCCATCCAGCCACCTCATTCTCTGTCGTCCACTTCTTCTATTGCTCTCAATCTTTCCCAGCATTAGGCTCTTCTCCAGTGAGTCCTTCCTTCTCATTAGGTGGCCAAAGTATTTGAGTTTCAACTTCAGGATCTGGCCTTCTAAGGAGCAGTCAGGGTTGATCTCCTCTAGGACTGATCAGTTTGATCGCCTTGCAGTCCAGGGGACTCACAGGAGTCTTCTCCAGCACCATAGTTCAAAGGCCTCAATTCTTTGGTGCTCAGCCTTTCTTAGGGTCCAATTTTCACAGCCATATGTTGCAACTGGGAAAACCATGGCCTTGACTATACGGTGTTGCAACTGGGAAAACCATGGCCTTGTTGGCACGGTGATGTCTCTGCTTTTTAGTATGCTGCCTAGATTTGCCATAGCTTTCCTCCCCAGGAGCAAGTGTCTTAATTTCTTGGCTGCAGTCCCCATCTGCGGTTATCTTGGAGCTCAGGAAGATAAAATCTGTCACTACCTCCATTTCTTACCCATCTATTTGCCAGGAATTGAGAGGGCCGGATGCCATGATCTTGGTTTTCTTAATGTTAAGTTTCAAGCCAACTTTTGCACTCTCCTTCTTCACCCACATCAAGAGGCTCTTTAGTTCCTCTTCACTTTCTGCCATTAGAGTGGTATCATCTGCATATCTTAGGTTGTTGATATTTCTCCCAGCAATCTTAATTCCAACTTTTGATTCATCTAGCCCTACCTTTCTCATGATGTGCTCTGCATATAAGTTAAATAGGCAGGGCAACAGAATACAGCCTTGCTGGACTCCTTTCCCAATTTTGAACCAATCAGTGGTTCTGTGTCCAGTTCTCACTGTTGCTTCTTGACCCACATATAGGTTTCTCAAGAGACAAATAAGATGGTCTGGTACTCCCACCTCTTTAAGAACTTGCCATAGTTTGTTGTGATCCACACAATCAAAGGCTTTAGCATAGTCAATGAAGCAGATGTTTTTCTGGAACTCCCTAACTTTCTCCATGATCCAGCATATGTTGGCAATTTGATCTCTAGTTCCTCCGCCTCTTCGAAATCCTGCTTGTACTTCTGGAAGTTCTTGATCCACATACAATGTGGCTTAGGGGCACCTTACTGCACTTATCCTTGAGGTGGAATTGATTTTATTGTGTCAGCAGTGCCACCATTTTCTTCAGGCCTCCAGGGAAGCTTGAAAAAAGCCAAGCCACTTCGGTACAACTTCTAAATCATTTTCAAAACATGCCATATTTATATTTATATTTCAGTTAATTATGTGCTGGCATCAGAACATTCTGGCATTCTGGCACAATGTGTCAAAGCTCATTGATTTGAGTTTCACAAAGTTGATTGCCTCCAATGAGGTTTATCTGCCTGGGGAAGAGCAATGCCAGGAGACAAGCTGAAGCCAATTTGAAGCCAATTTGAAGAACAGGGAAATCCCATTGTGTGAATGGATATCTGCAGACACTGGATTGCTTCAAATTATATTTTATTCCAATTTATAAAGTCTCAGTAGTAGGTGTATCCTCTGTAATATATAGTACATCTGCGTTCAAGTGTTAGAATGTTCTGCATTTGCCTACTGTTGAGCTATTCGTTGCTTGCTGCCATTGGAACTAATAAGAAATATCAATATCAAAACATGAGTAAAAAGCAATGTAGAGAAAGGTAATCTAGGATATAAAATGGTTCCTTTAAAGCTTGTAGATCAATGGTTAAGTCTGTTCTGTTAGTGTTCTCTATTTTTATTTGGTGCTGTTATACTTCAAGTATTGTGGTGTTACTTTATCTGTTGAAATTGTTTTGAATGACAAAAGATACTGTAGATCAATCTGAAGACAAAAGAAGGACCAATATTGCCTGTAGTATGAATTTGCTCCTCACTTTTAACTATCTGCATCACAGGCTCTTTCTTTTGAATTGTGGTTAGATGTTTGCAAGAATTTTGCCATCAAATTAAGTTCATTGTTTTGAAGGTCTCTAATATCCATAAATTGAACATTTCTGAATGGGATTTGAAAGTACAGTTTGACTGGCTTAGTCTCTTTATAAAAAGCTCCATCACTGCAGAGCAAAGATGTCATTTCCCTCACCTCCTGTCATTTAAACTTGTGGGACACAGTAATTTTACAGTTTCCTTGCAGGAGTTACCATTCAAAATACTCATGGTGATTTTCTATTCTCTCATTCTCTGGAAAGAATTGAAAGACCAGACTTGCTGGTCTTTCATTCTTCATAGTGGTCATTGTCTCATTTGCTCACAGAGACATTTTCAGTTAGACATGACTCACACTGAAGCCCCAAGTTATTGTTAAGTTATTGATAGCAAGAGTATCAAGGTGAGCAAAATCTATAATGCTTTGTTTTATTACTTTGGAAAGAAATCAAGTGACTGGAAACAAAAATATTTGGGATGGGACAGAGAACCACAATCAAGATAGCAAATTTTACTCTGGCTTTGTTTCCTGCAGGTACAAGGACAGGTGGGGTAATAGAGAAAAGCCTAAAGTCTAATCCAAGGTTAGGCAACTTTCTAGATATCTATGATAATAGTGAAGAGATCACTGTAGTTAAGCAAATTGCTTATCACTTCTTAAAACCTCAAGTTTCATATTAAAAAAGGAAAGGCATGCATATTGTATGTAACCACAGGATGACTGCAATGTGTGAATCTAGTCACTAAGTCAGGGGTGTCAAACTGCCAGCTCAAGGGCCGGATGCATCTTAGCAAAACTGCGCCCACCCCATTGCTGGCAATGGCAAAAAAGTCACAATACGTCGCGACACGTCACGTGACGTTGCGAGTTTTACACCCCTGCACTAAGTAATGTGGGAGCAGAGACAAGTTGTGGGAAACGTTTTCACTCAAGCAAATCAAATGTGAATTCATTACTTTAACATTCTCATCATAAGGCTTGAGTTCTATAATTAGACACTGTTAATAAAACATTATCATTTCAATTCCTTCATTTAATTCTCTGCTGCAGTTAATGAATTTAATTACACACAGCATAGTGGAATTTAAATTGTCATAATGCAAATAGTTACAAAGGATTTAGTTGTATGACTATGTAAAATGCAAACTAGTTTTTTCTCATTTACTTAATATCAATTACATAAAATTACAACCTTTTTTCCCCAGTTATATAGCCTGCTTAAGTTACCTGTTGCATATAAATTCATTCTGCTGCTATATATTACCTATTGGAATAACATTTCAGAAGTAATTGCTGAGAGGATAGTTTGAAGGTGACCCATTGGATGTCCTCTTTGAATGCTACTGGGCAGGCCTTTTTCTTGATTCTCTGAAGAACCCCACTCCACGAACGCCAAGATAAAAGCAAGGAGAAGAGGTCCTGTTTTGCTTTCTTAAATGGGATATTCACCTCTGAAGTCATTGGTTTAACACTGTGTTAACAACTTTCAGATATATGGACTTCAACTCCTAAGATTTCTCCAGTCAGTCACTATAAACACTGGTTTAGCAGATTGTGATGGACTACAGTAAAGAGGCAGTTTTTCAGGAAGAAGGGAGCATATTCCAAGGAGATCTAGGTTCAGTTTGGCAAGATTCTGTCTATACTGCATGAGCAAATGAATTGAAATTCGGCTGGGTTATTCTTGGGATGGGCCTGACATAGATAGTTGCCCTTGCTTTCTTACCTGTAGGAAGAGTGATATGCAGCTGAAGCTTTTGCTTATTTTGTTTATTTTG
>NW_015390283.1:0-5061 GCF_001527695.2 Protobothrops mucrosquamatus | reverse complement strand
CACTTGGTTGATCTTATCGAGGCTCAGATATTAAGCAGGCTAGTCCTTGAATAGGGAATCCCTTTAGGAAATACCAAAGTTATAGACTAGACAAAAAAATATTTAAAAAGTCACCTTGGACAAACCAAGATGAGATGGCCAGCCACTTTTCTACTGTTGCCCAAGCATCAACCATACCACCTGTAATATCTATAGTGTCTGTAATATCTATAGTGCAGGGGTGTCAAACTGCTGGCCTGCGGGCCCGATGCATCATGGCGAAACCGCACCGATCCCATTGCCAACAATGGAAAAAAAGTCACGGTATGTCATGACACATCACGTGACGTTGTGAGTTTGACACCCCTGCTATAGTGGAAGTTGACCAGGAGTCAACACAACTTGAGAGAGAACTTACTTTAAACAACAACAATACCTTGAACCTGCTAGTCCATCTGATATCCCTGCCTTGATCCTTGAACTTGCTAGTCCATCTGATATTCCTGAAAATTCTCTCAGAGGAGATGAGTTTCCTTTCCTCAACATAAGAGAAAAGCATTTGGTGGGGAAGAAGAATGTGATAGAGAGCTTTCCTGACTTATTCTTCAAGTCTAGAAGTATATAGATTATAGAGGGGAAAGAAAGAAAGCCATTTAAATATAAAAGATGAACAGAGGAAGATCCTGGAAGTTGATAATATTTGTATAATAGTTAAAAAAAAACAGCAAAGATGTCATTTCATACTGCAAAAAGGTGGCAGTAAACCATTCATACTTTTTTACCCAAAGAACTACACAGATAGAAAATATAAAAACAATTGAAAATATAGCGCCAGGTGATGGGCAGCTGATGTTGGATGGCATTAAAAATGTGCTTTTAAGTAACAGGCCATTCTGGGCAAATTGTAAAGTTATTGTCTTGGCAATTGTTAGGTGCAATGTTTATTAGGATTCATTTAATGTTCCCAACTTTGTTGGCTGTAAAACATACAGTAGTTAGGCCCTGTTTGGGGATAAATTTGGTTTTGATCCAGAATCGCATGAAGACTTAACTCTTTGGCATAACTCTAGTCTTAAAATCAGTGGAAAAACTTTTTACTGGAAAGAATGGGGGGGGGGAGGGCATAATTACACTAGATCGATTACTATTTAGTGATACCGCTGGTTATTTCTGAATACTTACTGAGTAGGCTTTTTTATGTGTTTGTTTTTTTAATGAAACGCACCATATTTGTATTATTTGTCCATATGTTTATTTGAAAAATTAATAAAATTTGTAAAATCGATTACTATTTAGTGATTACTTTAAATCTTTTCAGCAACTGCAAACAAAATTTTCTTATTATTAATGTAAAGAATGGAGACATATTCAATTAAACATATCATGACAGCTCAATATGGACCTAATGTTTTATTTAGCAGCTTTCAAAATATCTAATATGCTATGGATACTGAAGAATTTAATTTCAGAATCCAAATCTATTTTTCTTGTGTTAACACATATAAAGAAACCATTTAAAGTATCTGTAACAAATATAAAAATGCTTCGAATTTTTCATCCAATGGATTCATATTTTGAAGAACATGTTTATGTCCTGTGACTTGAGGTCAGGGATGTGTGACTTAGAGATTTTTGATAAAATTATAGATTCAGAAAATATCTTGGGTATTTCAGGTCTCCCAATGGTGCACTCATTGTATTGTGTCAGCCTTACTAGGTAGACCAGACAGGAAACACACAATAGGATGAACTAATTTTACAGAATCTTCCAAATCTGAAGTACATTTCTCCCACCATATGCTTTACAGCCCAAGAAACTCGGAAGAGTCTCTATTGAGCCTTCTGCTCCTCCCACTATCCAGCTGTGGGCTATGCTATCTTTTATCTGATCTTTCTCTAGGCAGTGTTTCTTGGCCCATTCTCCCAAGGTCTTTCCCACATACCATTACATATTGTACCTGAGTCCATCCAGTCTGCTTTTAGTTATCCTTTTCTTCTCTTTCTTTCCATAGAAGTGACTTTATAAACCAACTGGAAATGGATGAAGCTGAAATGGATTTTTTCTTCTTTCTCCTATATATAGTGGGGTATACATATAGAGTGAGAGTACACTATCGGTGTTGGTTATCACCTAAAACACAATTGGCCAAATTTCAATACAGGTATAATTCAAGGAACAAATATAGGGGAATCAAAGTAATTCACACTTGTCTAGCCTACATTGCTTATCTCTCCCCCCTCCCCCCTTTCCTTTGTTTACCTGGTCATCTAATTCAAAGGATCTAATTGCTGCACAAGCTATATTAAAAAGTGTTTGCTGGTATACTTTGTGCATTTGACAAGTGCATTTTCCTATTCTTTTTGATAGCACTCCAGAGCACATGCTGCAGTACATTATTTTTGTCCTCTTCTTGCTTCCTCAGATAATCATCAATTATCAAAGCCTATTCATTCAAATTAAATTTGGTTATAATTGCTCACTCTCTAAGGTTTTAGCTAATTATTTTTTAGTTAGTTTCACTCCTGAGAAACAGAGACTGAGGAAAAAAATGTTTGTAACAACTAGAATATGTAGTGGAAGTAGCATAAGTAGTAATTGATTGTTAATAACGGTAGTCATTAATATCTTAATATGCTACTGTAAAGAGAGATGGAGTAAAGGGAATGGACTTTTTCCATCACAGTTTGAACTATTCTTGTGTTAGGCAATCACAAGACAATGTGGATGTAGGTCTTTGGCTGTTTTTCCTCCATGTGGGGGCTTATGGGAAAGTTTAAAATCTTAATAGAGCTGTTAAGCCTATTGAAGACTTCCTTCCTTCCTTCCTTCCTTCCTTCCTTCCTTCCTTCCTTCCTTCCTTCCTTCCTTCCTTCCTTCCTTCCTTCCTTCCTTCCTTCCTTCCTTCCTTCCTTCCTTCCTTCCTTCCTTCCTTGATGGAACATTGTGCTATTATTATTCAGCTACTTGGTGCTTTTATACAGATTCTGCAGTATACAGATTGCTAATTTCTTCTCTGTAAGAACATGTGGCCAGACCTGTTAAATTTCTGTTTTCTACCTTGTCTTGTTTTGCCAAGGAGTCATTAAAGAATGTCATAGAAACATCTATAAAAATTACTGTATATGGTAAAAATATATCGATGTGTATTCTTTGTACATGGACATAATTGCTGCAAGGTATATAGTGTATATAGTATATAGTATATACTATAAGCTTATATAGATGCACACATACACTCTTTATAGAAATTATATACAATTACTGTATATAGAAAAAAACATACATGAATATGCAGATAGGTGTAAAAGTTTCCTATTCCTGAAATTGCTCAGACGTTTCACTTGACTAACTCACATCTGTCTCTTTTTAACTGTTGTGGTTAGTTTGTGGAAAGAAAGCCCCATTTTTTGATCTTAAGAAGAACTGGTTTCTTTAATTATCGCCCTCTCCACCTTACAGAAATATTATGAACTCTGTCATGCTTCCAAGACTTCCCTCCCTTGAGAGTGGCTGAAGAAGCATAATATGCTAACCTATTAACACCATTTCCTATCTGTTTTTCCTTCTTTGCAATTTTAGATTGTATGCCATGCATGATATGGACACATCCTGTCATTCTGTGTAAATATCATTATTATCTTCATTACTATTATTAAACTGTAAAATAAGATAGCTCACCGAACTCTTTGTCCCCTAAAGAATATGATGTTGTTCTCACAATGGGATGAAAAGTAGCAATTTATTTTTCCTACAGTTTTTTCCCCTCCAGTCCCTGTACTCCAGTCCCACTGGTCGAGAGCATTACTTTATGCTGTTCTCATATAAATGAGAAGAAGAAGGGAGAAAAGAATTTTTGAAGCAGGGAAAAGAAAGATGTGAAATATAGCCTGAAATAAGTTTCCTGTGCTTATTTAGAGGCCTGCTGTAGTTCGGGCTTGAATTATAAAATGAAAAATGGGAATGATAGTGGAAACTAATATTAGATGATTCTGACAAGGAAATTTATTGCTGGCAACTTTCCATAAAAGAGAGGTTACCAATGTCTGCTTGTTTAGACCCAAGAAGATACTTTAAAAATAGGTATTTTAAAATGCTACCTTTTGTTTCTTTATTGCATTCTGGCATGATTTAATGCCCCTTTGTTTATTTATTTATTTATTTATTTTGCTTTTATCATACATCAGCAAGATTTTGATTGTCATGCTTGTGGGTTTGAATATAGTTTTTTGAGCACTGGGAAGCAATGCAAGTATCTCACTTTACAGTTCTACTCTGCTACTCATGCCGGATTTTTTATTTATTTATTTATGATCCCAAAATAGAATAATATAATTGGTACACTGCTATGAATGATTCTTCTCATAACTGTGGTTTTGAGTGGGGATCCTTATCTGAGATTGATGTTTACAACATTTAGTTCACCCTTGCTTAGATATCCCTTGACTACTCCTTATTCAATTTCGTGGTCCTTGAAATCCAGCTTAGCCCATTACTGAAATTAATAAAACGTATAAAACCTAGGCCTGAACTTTGTGAGATTTCCTTCAGTATTTCTTCCATTTTGATAAGGTGCCATTGATAAATACATGACTTGAATATAGTTCCTAAGTCAACTTTGTACATCCTTAATCTTCATGATATTGGGAGGCAATTTGTCAAATGCTTTGCTGAAATTATGTCTACAGTATTTCCCAAAATCATTATTTCTCACTTTATATATACAACATTCCCATCAAGCAGTAGGGATGATCTTCAAACTAAACATGAGGTAACATTTGTGTGGTAAGGCTTGTTATTGATCAATGCATGATGATTATGACAGGTAATTACCATACCATTATCAAAATGCTATGGATCAATTGCTTCATGATCTGTTCTAATATTTTCTCAGATACAGATATCAAATTAACTGTTCCATATTTTCCTGAATCTTCTTTCTTAAGGTAGAGATTTCCTTTTTTTTGATCACCTGGTATATCATCAATTCTCCAAAGTTTAACAGTCCAGCAGCCCATTTTGTTAGTAATGTTTTTATATACTTATCTATAAATCCCATACTGATTTATAAACTTTAACCAGTC
>NW_015390282.1:27802-41680 GCF_001527695.2 Protobothrops mucrosquamatus | reverse complement strand
AAAACACCTAGTCATGGTTAGGTAGCTAATAGGTGGAAAGAAGGTTTGAAGAGAGAAACACTAAAGTAAGTAGTATAACTTTTATATATATAAAAAGTATTCTTGAGGCTGGTGTATGCTGAAAACCAAGTTCAAAACCAACACTTTTCTCTCCCTGAAACCTTCTAGATTGATACAACCTAACTCCACCTCCAGCTTTGATGTGGAGGTTTAGTAATTCTTGCTATTTTCTTCCTTTCTCAGGAGATGCTTTTACCTGGTGTCCTGCTCACTATCCCCAATGAATGAGAGAAATAGAGGTCTGAAATACTGTGAGTTTTACTGGCAAGTGAAAGAAAAAGAAAAAAAAATCAAATTCTATGGCGCCACCTCTAGCGCTTAGCTTTAAGGCATGTGGCTATGAAAATCAGCCCCTTCTGCCTGTTTTCTTAAAACATATTCCCAGGTAAATATATGTAAGGCTGCATTCTTATAATGCCTTGTAGGTGTCCGTTACGTTTGCAAGGATTCCAAACTAAATGGGAATCTGATTTTGTTCTTTTGCATTTTTGTTGTTGTTCATGAGTCATGTCTGACACTTTGCGACCCCCATGGACCATTGAACACCAGGCCCCCTGTCTTCCACTGTTTCCCAGAGTTTGCCCAAATCATTGTGCATAGGACATTTATATACCCAGTATGTTTTAAGTGTGCATCTAAAAATGTATTTGTCAATAATGTCTCTATGATAAAGTGTTTCGAAACAGAACAAAATAGTGCATTTCCTACAAGCATTTAAAGCAGCACAACAAGCATGTGCTGAAGTACCTTGTCATGTTTCTATCTCTCTGATTGTAAGAGCAGCTCTCAGATTTCACTGCAGGTTTTCTGCTTCCTGCCAGGCTGAGAGGATCACTCTTTCCCCCCCCCCCCCTTCAGGAGGATGCTAGACATAATAAGACAAATATTGATCAGGGAAATATTGATCAAGATAACTTTAGACCATACACCACTAAATACCTTGCCCATGTTCTCTGGCTTGAATGACTGAAATTAAGACCAAGAACCAAAGTTAGACAATGAACTTATCCCAGAAAAGAACTGCTGAACTATTGGAGTCTTCAAAACATTTGCCAAGGACATCACAGCAAGCCTCTAATATAATTTTGTTAACCAAATTAAATAGATTCTGTGTAAGACAAAACAAATCTGTTCTTCCAAGTTGCACTTGTAGTACAGAAGTGTTTCCTCCTCATGGCTATTGCTACCACAGAGTAGATTATATAAAAGATTCTTAACTTTGTTCAGTTGCTGTTTAATTTCTTCTCGTTGCTGCAAGCACCCTGGACAACCAACCCAAAAGTTTGAGAAGGGAAGATTGTGCATCAGAAAGAGAGAAAATACGTAGGAAAAAAAATTGCAATTAAAGTTTATAAGCTGAAGTGTACAAAATATCAGTCTCATTCTATCAATCACAAGAGCAGTGTTTTGCAACTTTGGCAATTTTAAGATTTGTGGACTTCAACTCTCAGAATTCCCCAGCTAGCATGTTAGAACAATTCTGAGATATTAAATAGCACAAAACCCAAACTCTGATAAAGTGCGGGGAAGATCAAGTGGTTTTTTTTTAAAGCTTGGGACTTCATCCTGTCCCTGATAGGACAACCTTTGCTGAGCTCTTAGTCCAAATATTGTATGTAATTCAGTAGCTAGCATGCCAGATGAAAAAATATAACCCTGTGTGCCCAAACATATGTATGTGTCCACATACTGATATTAACTTGTTATATTGTACATTGATGCTTTCATATGATAGTATCTTGGGGAGGAGAGGAAGAGGCCTGATTGCTAATCTGCAATCTATTCTCAAAGTAGAATGATCTTTGCAATCTGTTATGCAGAGAAAACTTGAAAGCAAATCCTCAGGTTTACATTTGCTCTTTTAATTTATCCTGTCTCTCATCTTAGAAGACATTTTGTGGCTTATCTTCCTTACTTGGCTTAAGGACTATATTCATTTAATAGGAAAGAGAAGTGTATTAATCTCTTTTCACTATTTTTCTACCTGAACAGTCAGCTTCCATCCATTAAGAAAGGGCATAATTATTCCTTGCCACTAACTTTTTCCTTTCCATCAAAATCCCTCACAGCATTAGAACTTAAAGGAGTACATTTTGAAATCTACTGCACTGATTTCTATTAAAACTAACTGGCTTCCTTCCTTGCTAATAACCTATGCACATATTATCCTATCCTAAAAAAATAAAACTTTGGTATCCTTTTAAAATATATATTTTAAAATCATTTCACCAAAAATCTCTGCTGATTTTAAAAAATATTTAGCATGTTTCTAACCATTCATACTGTTTAAATTTTTGCAAATCGCAGTCCATTCTGATAAAAGGAGGATGGAGCACCTGTTTCTGAAAATAGCACTAGCAATAGCACATAGACTTTATATACCACTTCATAGTGCTTTACAGCCCTCTCTAAGTGGTTTACAGAGTTAGCATATTGGCCCAACAATCTGGGTCCTCATTTTACCAACCTCGGAAGGATGGAAGGCTGAGTCCACCATGAGCACATCAGGATTGAACTGTTGGGAGTCGGCAGAGTTAGCCTAAAATACTTCATTTTAACCACTGTGTCACTACAGCTCTTAAATTAGGGAAGACCTGTGACAAATAGCACCTCATAACAATAAAAATTGGTTTGGCTGTTTCCTGGCCCCAAATAAGCCAGATGCCCTTTCCTAGTTATATTATTGATGGCTTATCTAAAAGAGCAATATGCCTATGGAGAACAATAACAATAACAATAATAATGTTGGAAGGGACCCCCTGCTCAGGCAGGAAACCCTATACCAGTGGTGGCAAACCTATGGCACGGGTGCCAGAGGCGGCACGCAGAGCCCTCTCTATGGGCACGCACGCCGTCACCCCAGTCCTAGGCCTTCAGCTGGGTTTTATAAAACCTTTTCACTTTAGACCTTCGCCACCGTGTGCAAAAAAAAAAAAAAGGTTCAATCACTCAATTTCAACTTCTCGTGGGAAAAAAAAGATCTTGCAAAGTTGGAATTGATTGGTTGAACTTTTTAGTCCCACCCAGTCTGCCGTTACCACCGCAGCCACCCCTACCCAATGGGCCACACTTACCCGGCACTCGACGATGCATAAGTGGGTTTTGGGTTGCAGTTTGGGCACTCAGTCTCTAAAAGGTTCACCATCACTGCCCTATACCATTTCAGACAAATGGCTGTCCAGTTTGAATGACCACGGCAACTTTTAATCTTAAAAAGAAATGATATGATCATGGCAAGAAACCTATCAGATATAAGCCACTATCTATTTCTCCTATAGAAAAAAATTAATCACAACTATGACATGCCACTTTCACCAAATACAACAGAGGTAACTCTGTTGTACAGAGATAAGGATGATCATGGACACTTATCTTCCTAACTTTAGGTAAGATGTCGGCTAGCTGTGAAGTGTTTAGTACATCAGCTTAACATATCATTTCAATTTACAATACCAGGCAAAAACATTTACAGTTCAGATGCATTTTTGAAGTGTACAGAACAATCCAAGTATTCCTGAATTGCAATTCCCACCATCTTTAGCTGGGGTAATGTCTAGGAGTTGTCCAAAGCATGTGGAAGATCAAAATTTCTCCACTCCTTCCTCATTGGTTGTAGTGTTCTTCCCGGCACCTGATCCATCTACTTGTGAATCCTAATGTTAGGTGTTTTTCTTTTTTTTTATTCAGGAAGTGATCACAAATATTGACAGTGAGAAAAATTAATCAGTGGAGCAACTTGCCTCCAGAAGTTGTGGGTGCTCCAAAACTGGACGTTTTTAAGAAGAGTTTGAACAATCATTTGTCTGAAATGGCGTAGGATCTCGTGCTTGAGAAGGGGTTGAACTAGAAGACCTCCAAGGTCCCTTCCAGCTTTGTTATTCTGTTATTCAAATACTGCTCACATTGTTGATGCTTTCCTACATTCCTTCTGTTGCCAATGGGAATGTGTACTTTCTCTATTTCAAGCTATTGCACAGAGCTTTTCCTTATTTTGCAAATATTACTCGCCATTACATCTAGATTTAAAGAAATCTATTTAATTCAAATCTATCATTATGGAGGTCATATACACAGAATCAAAGCTCTAGTAAAGATTTACTAGGCTTGGAATTGGAAAAAAACTGTCTCAAGGCCCACTTAACCAGGCAATTCCCTGGATAACTTTGGTCTAGTCACCCCCTGGGATTTTTTTTCACCCTTCCTGTCGCAGCACAAATTGGTCAGTTGCAGGGGGTTGCCTACAATGAAATAAAACACAGTGGGCAAACTTGACAGCCCAGCTTGAGCTGACACAGCTCAGAAAATATTACTTTTGACATGTGACAGGAAAAGAGAGACAGAGTTGCCTTCTCAGGATGCTGTGGAGACCCTACTTTCTACTCTTGTCTTTAGGAAATAGTTGGTGGCC
Source organism: Protobothrops mucrosquamatus (assembly GCF_001527695.2). NCBI lineage: Eukaryota > Metazoa > Chordata > Lepidosauria > Squamata > Viperidae > Protobothrops > Protobothrops mucrosquamatus. The sequence goes on along the minus strand of NW_015390282.1, from coordinate 37,212 downwards.
CAATGTTCTTGCTAGGGCAACATCAAAGAGGCCAGTGCTCTCTTGGCCAAGTATATCTCACAAAAACTGTTGCCATGAGGATAAAATCCACTTGAATAACAGAATAACAGAGTTGGAAGGGACCTTGGAGCCCTTCTAGTCCAACTGCCTGCCCAAGCTGGAGAACCTATAGCATTTCAGACAAATGGCTGTCCAGTCTCTTCTTAAAAACTTCCAGTGTTGGAGCACCCAAAACTTCTGGAGGCAAATCGTTCCACTGATTAATTGTCCTCACTGTTAGGAATAGAATAGAATAGAATAGAATAGAATAGAATAGAATAGAAGAGAAGAGAAGAGAAGAGAAAAGAGAAGAGAAGAGAAGAGAAGAGAAGAGAAGAGAAGAGAAGAGAAGAGAAGAGAAGAGAAGAGAAGAGAAGAGAAGAGAGCTGGAAGGGACCTTGGAGGTCCAGCCCCCTGCTCAAGCAGGAGGACCTTATACCATTTCAGACAAGTGACTGTCTACCCTCTTCTTAAAAAAATCTCCAGTGATGGAACACCCACGATTTCTGGAGGCAAGCTGTTCCACTGGTTAATTGTCCTCACTGTCAGGCAGTTTCTCCTTAATTCCAGGTTGCTTCTCTCTTTGATCAGTTTCCAACCATTGTTTCTGGGCTTGCCCTCTGGTGCTTTGGTGAATAACATGGTCCCCTCTTCTTGGTGGCAGCCCCTCAAATACTGGAATACTGCTATCATGTCTCCCCTACTTCTTCTTTTTCTTTAGATTAGCCAAACCCAAGTCCTGCAGCTGTTCTTCATATGTTTTAGTCTCCAGGCCTTTAATCATCTTAGTTGCTCTTCTCTGAATTTTTTCAAAACTCTCAACTTGTTTGATTGATTGATGATTGATAGAGCCATCCAATTTACATATGTGACATGGACTGGTGCCTTGGTGGAAAAAGTCCTCCATCTGGGTCCTGCCAACCAACACACCTTAGCAGACATGTCTTAGAGAATGTCCATCCTGATAAACTGGATAGGGTGCGTGAAAACCTTTGGGAGAGATAGTCCCTTTATATAACCCAGTCCCCAGACATGAAGGGATTTAAAGGTGACTACCAGAACCTTGAATTGCACCCAGAAGCACCCTGGGAAGAAACGCATTAATGGTTTCCATTACCACATTCTAAACCAGCTGAAGCTACTGAATGCCATTCATGGAGCGCACATTGCAATAGGTCAGTCTGAAGGTCACCACTGGAGCTCCTTTGGAAAGACAACTTATAAATGCAATAAATAATAAATGGAATAAGAACAGATATTTTCGAGTAGAGAGGAAAGATTTATAAAGGAGCGGGAAGCAAAGTACCATCAATTCCTATTCAAAAATTATTTTTACATTTAAACAGCACTTCAGCTCAACAGTTATTTCTTTAAATTTAGACTAGGTGACACTGAGCCCAGTAAGTTTTGCAGATGAAATACATTTTAAGCAATAAGGAATATTAAGCAGTATTTTTTAGGTTCTCTGATGACTAGGAATACATTTCTTTTTTTAAAAAAAAATGGAATTAATTTTCAGTGCTTATTACATGCTAAGCCAACTTTCAGCATTATAACATAATTACACTGGAACAAGAAATTCCTTATTGATACAAAGATCTCATTTAAGTGTTTTCATGTTTCCCATTTATGCTATACCTTGTATTTGATCTGGGTTTTGTTGTGGTTACTGATAGTTATCCTATCTCGCTAATGCGTTTACTGAAATCTCATTACTGGAAGTGCATTTGTAAGAAAGAGAGGGGGAAATGCAAGACCCTTTATCTGCAGACAGCAAGCAGGGCAAATAACTTCAGATGAACAGTGCAGATAGATAGATCAAAACAACAAGAATCAAAATGTTTTGTACTAGAATGTTTGCATGCCAGATGAAGTATCCCTTGAAATGAATTACCCTAAGGAGACAATGGAATTGTGAGGTTGGGATTACACTTAGTAAATTGCATTTCTGGAACTGCCCAGAAGCGATGTGTGCCCAAAATGCTATTTTATCTTGTATCTAATGTATGATCACATCAATATTTGATTATATCTGGCTTGCAAGTAGGTCTTTCAAAGCAAAATCCCTCACCCTCATATCATCTAATAATTTAAGTTGGGAATTTTACATGCTCACTAGCATACAAAGTTTCCAATTTAAAATTTTGAGTACAGTAAAAAAAATGGCTGGACTATTCACTAATGTCCCAAGGACAGACTTCCCTGATTAAAACTCCAATTTCTATTTATTCCTTTTTTCCTCAAATAAATAAATAAACAATGATCCAAGCCAGAAATGCAATTTCTTCTTCGCTGTCAACCAAGATAACAGTAGCTTAGTGACAGAGGACCGTTAACATTCCTGTGGTGACCATTTTTTTCAGATCTATCCCAAAAGTGTAATTGCAGATAGTACCAAAAATGGAAAAGTCACTCTCATTAATCCCATGGAATGTCCTCAAAAATCTCAAATATGGGATTTTGAAGGGGGAATCCAATTAAATTAGAAATTAGCTTTTGTTAAGTTCTCTTTCTAGTGGAAGGGAGGGAGGAAAGCTAAAAGATACACTAATAGGTTCAGAAGAATTAAAAAATGAACCTTTCATTAGGGCATGTAACAATTTTGACATTTAAAATAAAATATGAATAATAGCTTTAATTAAATGTTGGCTTTTTGATTAATGTTTCCCTGCTTTGCTTCCAAAAGTAGGTTCAAAGTATGGTTCACCTTCCCCACATCTGATGTGTCCTGTCCTGCTCAGAAAATCCCAAAGTGTCTGTCAGTTTTGATTTCTGTGACAGTGAAGGCACGGAATAGGAAAAGGAAAAAGAATCAATCATTTATGTGCATATATTCATGGTATCTTATTAAGACAAGGTGGAAACATAAGCTTCATTTCTGTTTTTGTAACTTGTATACTAAACAACATGCCACTGGAGGTAGAAAAGAAATCAGATTCTCTGGTCCCTTTAATACATAATTACATTTCTATAGAAATCAAGAGTCCACTGAAGTAATGGCAAGAAGTTTCTGTTTGTGGAGAGAAAGAAGGAATTTATAAGAAGGAGCTCTTTATTTTTAGAATCTATGCTTTATTTTGCTTACCACCAAAACAAAACAAAACCACCAATAATAAAAGAATTTTTAAAAGAATTTTAAAATTCTGGTTTATTTTTAAGCAACTTAGAAAAATATATGTCCCTAGAAATTGCCCTGTAAGTATTTATTATTTACAAAGCAAATCTGAGCACTGAAGCATCGAAAAAGTTTCCTCCATCGCTGTGTTTCTTAGGACAAATACTTTCTTTCTCATTTGCTTCATTGCCATATATTTACTTAGCATCTAAGAAAAGCTCCATGGATCTGTCGGAGCCTCCACTATGTGTACCAAGCCATGTCTGGTTAGCTATGAAGGTCACTGCACTGCAAATAGATCTGATGACACCTGTTTCGTGCTTGATATCCCCAAACCTGCAAATGTCACAAGGACAATTACTTATAGGATGAACCATGCTTGTTTGGTGTTCCTTTCAGTTCAGACAAATCAAACCTCAAGGACATTTTCTTTTAAAAGACCTCCAAAAGCTACCGACTAATTTGAGGAAACTGAGTTTTCTATTTGAAAATTGGTGAGCTTGCTTTTTCAGCTGCAGTGCTGTCCTTTCCTAACCAACTAAAACGAACCTTTGTATTAGTTGTGGGGAAAAAATGAGGCTGTAATTTAAAGCAGGGGTTCCCATCTTTTTTTATTCCATAAACCAGCGGCAGCAGTGGCAGCTTCGGCAATTTCAGCAGCAGGGGTGGGGAGAAATGATTTTGTGAGCGCTACCTAAATCCCGCACATGCACAAATGAAGTGCTTGCCTGCCTCTTCGGCAGCCCGGTTCCCAATGAGCCATGCCTGGTATGGGGACCCCTGATTTAAAGGGATGAATTCATAACAGGACAAGGAGAAACTGAGTATTTGTCTAGAGGAAGGGAGGATATTTTTTTATGACTTCTTCCCTCAAAGGTTTATATAAGAGACTATTGGTGGCTTTTTATTCTTTCAAACTCAACAGACCACTAGAAAGGTATTATGTAAAGAGTCTCTTTCTATTGGTCCATCAGCTGGGTATCTCGGAACAGAATGGGGCCAAATTCAACACAGTGAGGGAAGCAGGCAAAATAAAGTCAAGTTCAAAAATGGATCAATTTGCAAAGAAAAAGTTTCCCAAAGAATGTCCCCCAATGAATAGTGTGGAAAATGACATGATTTTATGCAAGGCTTTACTTTGTTGAATTGGAGAAAGTGACTCCCTTGAAATATCCCAAACAAAATCTCTGCAGTAAGTCTGCAATTTATTTGAAACATGTCTGCTGCCATGTTTTTGCAACCAGCAAGGATTGTTTTAAAGGGAATGTTTCTTCCTCCCTTCCAGTCATCCAAAAAGAACAATATCAAACCTCCAATTGTGAACAAATACAGTAAGATGAGCTTTACTGTTTCATCAGAGAAAAAAACATCCAGCTATATAAATTGTACAACACAAACATGAATAACTGAACAACAGTAAACTATTGAACTCAATAAAGAGACTAGTAGAGATGCCTTGCTGAGATACTAACACTTGTTCCTCTCTCATGTTCACACATATATATGGCAGAGTTCTTAGAGCTGTCTTCTTAAAGGCACTGAATATTTCAAAAACACTTACTTCCTTTTCCCATTCTTCTTTTCAAGCTTCTAGCTTTCTCCAGTCAATCCACCAGACTATTTAAACTTTAACGAAGCTGCTAACCACCATCTCTCTGTTAGCTAAACATTCATCATTCTAGCCATTGTCTATCCATTGCAGGATGAAGACCTCTTCTGCATGTTTCCAACCAATATGGCCCTGAGCTTTCTTTTGCCAATTGGGCCCGCAATACTTGCTGGTGTTGTCGATCCATCATGTTTTAGGTCTCTTTCGTGGACGCTTTTTATCAAGTGGGATCCATTTTATTTCTGCCTTGGTCCACCTGCCCTCAGTTCTTCTTGCTATGTGACCACAACTGATATTTCTCATTCCTTTGCACCTTCATATTTGCTCTTCTTCTCTGTCAGGGGCAAAGGATGAAATCCTATCCAAACAGAGCAGTATGTGGAGAAAAATATCCTTCCTCCCGTCCTCCTCTTGTTTACAGGTAGTCCTCAACTTACAACCATTCATTTAGTAGCTGTTTGAAGTTACAACAGCACTGAAGAAACTTATGACTATTTTTCATGACCGTTGCAGCATCCCCATGATGATGTGATCAAAATTAAGACGCTTGACAACTGACTCATATTTATGACCCTTAAAGTGTCCCAGGGTCATGTGATCACCTTTTGTGACCTTCTGACATGGGGAAGCCAGATTCACTTAACAACCATGTTACTAACTTAACAACTGCAGTGATTCACCTAACTACTGTGGCAAGAAAGGTCATAAAACGGCAAAACTCACTTAATAACTGTCTCGCTTAGCAACGGAAATTTTCGGCTCAGTTGCAGTCATAAGTTGAGGGCTATTTGTACTTATGAGCACTTTCTTTGTCTCCTGGGGCTCACATCTCAGTAGTCATTTTTATTTCCTTCACTACTAATTGCTCAAGTCTAAACATGTTCTGCTGTCTTCCTCTGACCTGTCATTCTCACTTTTATCCTTTCCCCTAATTCTTGTCTTCTTTCTCTTCCTTCCTTGGGACAACCTCCCTTTTTTGTCTGAAGTTTCTTAATTCTGATTTCCTTCAGTGATTCTAAGTTGCCCAACAGCTGCCACTTTATTTCTCCTCTCCAAATTATCTGCTCTTTCCAGAGATTATGCCCACTGATTTTAATTTTTGACACAAACTTAGATCCATTTTTTTTAAAAAAAAACCATACTTTTTGCTAACTCCTGTCAATTTGCATCTTACAGTATTTCAATTCCTATAATCGGTTCTCACCTCTACCGCAACCTTTGGGGTTACAAGTAATCTACAGAGTGCTCTAATCTAAAATAAACATACAATTAGGTCAAAAATCCATATTTTGATAGAAGAGAGGGAATATTTATCACTGCCTACAAGGAGGAAGATTTTTACTGACCTCAAACATTGAAAAATTATTTTTCCCCCCCCCAGCTCCTCCTTTGGATATTTCCATGCATATATTTTCCTCTCAAAATGTTTGAGATATTTGAGAGAGGAAAATGTATCTGAAAGTTTAGAAGAAGGAGGCAGATGAACGTTGGAGATATAAGAATTTGGGTAGGAGCAAAGTTATAACTGTATATAACTGTATAACTGATAGAACTATAATACAAATAACTATTATTTTAAGAAGAATGATAGCTGATCATTGTATTTATTTGCTTCCTCTTTCTTCTATTTCTTATTTAATATTTCCTTTTTAGCAGAATAGAAGAGATAACAATAATTATACATAATATATTGAAATAATTATTTTTATTTTATCAGACTTTTCTTTTTCTTCTGTGTCTAGATTAAACTTTAAACTGTCAGAATGAAGCTATCTTCTTGGCTTTGTCATTGGCCAAAAATAAGTCATTATTGGTACATGTTTCTGGTAGTAGCTGACATACCAGCAGAATTTTATCAGATATTAAGACATCTATCAGATAGATAGATAGACAGACAGACAGACAGACAGACAGACAGACAGACAGACAGACAGACAGACAGACAGACAGACACTTTATGAAGATTATTAAGAGACTCACCTCTAAAAAAAGGCAATGGGAAACCACTTCCAATCATGGCAAGAAATTGCATGATTATGATCTTGTAATAATAAGAAGCTAAGCTTGCTTGCTTGAGAGGCTCTGCTCTGCTTTGTTTTTTTTAATCTGCTTAAATTTGTCTCATGTATGCTAGTGTGCAATCTATGAAAACAGATTCTATAGCAAACAGCCATTAACCATCTGTATTCTTTCCATTTATCTGAGCTTTAACCCACATATTCATCTGTTGCATATTGCTGAATATGGACATGTTTATTTCTATTTTGATTACACAAATGTAGATTAGAAGCATATTGCAATGAATGACCAGCACTCATGACATGTGCATACCCATAACAAATACAAATCAAACTGAGTACAAAATTATAGAAATAGTTCCAAGGATCCCAAGAAATATTGCTGTTTCCATTCTTCTCCAAATAAATTGACCTCAGAACCCAGATATGAGCATAATTATCACATTGTATCTAGATCGTTTTGCAGACATTGGGAGGAGCATGTGGGGTTTTTTTTCCCTTCTGGTTTTAAACTGCCTTGAAATTTCAGTGTAGTAATCTAAACAAGCTACACCTATTTTCTATCGAACCAAATAGCCAAACAAGTAACTACATCACATTCGTTTGGGTTAGTATTTACAATGAAATACAAATGCAGTAAATTTACATGGAGGTACTGATAGAAAATTTAGCTAACGAAGAGCTTGGTGTAATGTTTTGGGTTCATACTAAGTTGCCCAATCACTGAATATGCATATTATGATTTGCTTTACCTTTATCCTGATATACATTATAAATGTGTGGAACAGGGAACACTTTACACATGCAACTATAGGATAAGATAGGATTCAAATCATACGGAAATCAAACTATGGGTGGGTTTTTTCCTGCTATAGTTATTCACATTTTATCTACAAAGGCTGAGGACAATGTTAGTGAACTCACACATCATATTAGCATGAGGTAGTGTTAGCTAAACCATATGATTAGTGAGATTTCATTGTTTGATTTTTCACTGTACTGTTCATTTGATAGTTAAGCTCCTAACCTCACAGCATGTTTTATGAAGAGATTTTATTTATTGTGTGTGGAAAAGTAGGAATATATCAAATTTCTTTCTCCCACAAAATGACAAAGAGAGTAACTGAGCCTACATGGCATATATAACTGGAAATTTCTTTTACAGTAGGAGATTAAAGTGTCAAAAGGCACTGATTTATGTATGTAGCATCATTTTGGCTGCAAAATGAAATCTAGGAATCAAAGACAGATTCTAATGCAAAAGAAATCAATGGAAGATTAAGGCTTTTGAAACTTGCTTAACAGAAATATCTACAGACTTGCAAATATGTTTACTATTAAATAAGCCTGTGTTAAGTATTGCTTTACCAAAATCACAATTACTCGTGCAGATCCATGTCATGTTGAAAAAAGTATGGGAACAGAGTTTTGATTGCAGTCTCAACTTCTTACCTCCTACCCTAGCTAGTTAAATGTGGTTTTTTATATGTCCAGCTCATACCATTCAGGTGAACTCTCTGTAACAAAGCTCTGGATACCTTAGAAAACCTGCGCAGTTTCAAGTAGCAGATTCCCTCTGTGGAAACCTGAATCATGATATCATACTGGAAGCTTCACCCTTTTATATTTGCGCTGCAACATTGCCTGCAAGAATACAGTAGACCCAGTTTGTAATGTAACATTAGGATGCACATTTCATCACTTGTTCCATTCCCCTTTTCCTGTAGATGCCCAGAGTTCCTTTGTGTATGTAGAACATAGAACGTAGAATAATAGAGTTGGAAGGGACCTTGGAGGTCTTCTAGCCCAACCCCCTGCTCAAGCAGAAGACCCTATAGCATTTCAGACAAATGATTGTTCAGTCTCTTTTTGAAAGTCTCCAGTGATGGAGTGTCCACAACTTCTGAAGGCAAACTATTCCATTGGTTGATTGTTCTAACCGTTAGTTCTGCTTAGCTGTAGATTGCTTCTCTCCTTTGCTAGTTTCCAAACTAACCTGTATAATAAACTGTCTGAGTATAATCTGTATAATAATCTGTATGAGATACAAAATGTATCTCTTTTGTAACTTTTTGTATTTTGTATCTTTCCTAATTCTTCTGATGTCAACCTTTTCCTCTTTAATCTTTGGGACATAGAATTTCCCTTGGCAGAGGACTCAAATTCCGATTTCCTACTTGACTCTAAGCTTCTTATTATTTATTTAATCCCTCTCTTTATTAATTTGAGCATCTTTGCAAATCCTGTTTCCATTGCTTCTAACTCCTTCCAGTTGCAGACATGTGCAATCAGATCCTTAGCACTCAGGTACTTTTCTTATATTAGCAAGTCTCACTCTATTATAACCAATGGAGTTGCATGTTTTTAATCAATGTATATATCGCTTGGCTAGGTCCACCTTGGAAAAAAATCAGCTTTTAATATCTTAGGTTATAGTTTATGCTTAAAAATAAGAATGATAGTTATTCATACACTGCTATTTATATCAAAATATTATTCAAGATCCCAAGAGTATATGAAATAACATGCAAGAAACTCTTGTATTTAAAGTGTCTTCATTATTATTATTCACTGCTACCACTAACAAAGCCTTTGCTCCATCATTTAGATTAGTTGCTTTAGAACTGCG